>NC_133658.1:57046928-57194393 GCF_037893015.1 Macrotis lagotis
AAATTTTAGTATGGAATATAATTTCCATCATTGAAAGGAAAGTATACAATTTCCTGGCAAAAACTGTGATTTACATGATGTAAGGACTAAACACTGTAAATTTTTTTAAATCACGAATTATCTCCTCTCAATATAACAGTAAGTCCTGGGTATGGAAAGCTATTCAATAGTTTCCTTTGTAAAAATGTCCCGAATCTGCATGTAACTGTTTTTAAAAGGTAGTATAATGGAAAGTGTTATACCTGGAGTCCAGAGTTCAAATGCAGCCTCGGACATTTACTAGCAGATGATCTTAGATCAGTCACTTAGCTTCCACCTGCCTCAGTTTCCTCAACTGTACAATGGCGATATATCTACTTCTCAGGGTTGTGATGAGGATCAAAGGAGACAATATATTTAAAATACTTAGCACAGTGCCTACTCATAAATATGTGTTTCCTTTTCCATATAAGAACTCTGCAAACAAAATCCAGAGGATTTTAATCAAACTATTGTATGTCTTTCATTCAAACAGTCTGGTTAGACTGTCATAGCCCAAATAATATCTAGCCCTGGCCATACCTTTTGCAAGTCTTTAGACATATAAGTAAAGCAGAAACACAATTTCTGTGGTATTTAGCCATGTTTGCCTGAATTTCCTTATCTGTAAAGTGAGCTGGAGAAGGAACTGGTATCCTTTCTACCTGGTATCTCTACCAAGAAGCCTCCAAATGGGATCATGAAGTATCAGACCTGATGGAAATGACTGAACAGCAACAATATATGAGTCATAGATAGTGTCCTAACTCGGAGTCAGGAAGGACTGGCTCCAAGTGGCTGTGTGATCCTGGGAAAGTCCTTTTACCTCTCAATACTCTGACAATTCCCTATATTGCAGAGCAACTCCTTCTGCAGACTTCCTGCCCCTCCCCTCTCCCCCCAAAAAACCCAGTTTCATATGGAGGGAAGCATCTGAGACTTCAGATCAAGAGATGACCACTTCTAACATCTCACACCCATTAAGGCAACAGGGTACTCTTGTCATTGTGGTGGGTTGATATCCCAATTTTAATTTTTCTGATTTCTGCCTTCATGAGCCTCAGATGATTAATTTATTTGATGAGAGCTCAGGGAAGATTTCATGAGAGCTCAACTTTATGATCCAGATTCCTCTAACATCATCTTGCTAAATAAGTTTAAAGTCATTACCTTGCTTTAGTCAAGCAACTATTTCACTTTGGGCCTCAGTTTCCTCATTTATAAACCAAAATGGTTGAATCTGAAGATCTCTCAGAAGCTTCCAAATCAAAATTTATTTGGTGATGTGCCCTGGTGGAAAAAAACTCTAAACTTAGAGTCAAAAGACCTTGATTTTAGTCTTCCTTTGGTCACTAGGTGCATGAGCTAAGGCAAAGAGTTTCACTACTCAATTTTCTCAACTTAATAATCCCTTTATTTTACAAATGAGGACACTCAAGTTATTCCAACATGGCTCAATAGTCTATTTTCTTTCCACCAATGAGGAAAGAGTCTTTGGTAAATAACTGTTTGCAGGGTCTTTCCAACACAAGACACTGATGTTCTAAAATTCTTTAGCTAGTTCTTTTCCATATCTAATGTTCTATGCTCTTTGTTCTGTGGTTTCTATCAGTTCTAAAATTTTATGTTTCCAAATTCCTCCACGAATTTTGAACTTTGATTTTTCACTCTAACAAGAAACTACCCATCTGTTCTCTCTGCCTCTGTTAGATTTTTCCTTCAGAAAACAGGTATGATTTTTTGACCTTTTAAGTCCCTGATTAACCAAGTTCCTTCACAATGCTTTGAGAACTAAAGATAGCTTGCAAAATGAAGACATATCACATGCCCCACGTTCCTGCAACACCGAGCTCCTGAGTGATGAGTAGTTCCCATCAGGACATATTTTCACCCCAGTTAACTGCTGAATAACCCTCCGTGGTCTCTGGCTACATAGGGTTTTGTTTTTACAGCAATCAATTCCAGGCCAAATGGGTCTTTAGAACCTGGCTAAAAGCTCTTTTAGTGTAATTGAGAAACATGTAGCAAATACCACAGATGCTGATGTGGTTGGAAAGGACATACTTCTCTGTGGTATCTAAGCCTGTTTCTCTATTCATCTGGCTTATCTACTTTCACTCTAGTAAAATAAAAATATTTGAAGCAATAAAAAAGGCACACAGATTAGCTGTGTTCTCTGCCAGATTATGACTCTTTTAGTCATTCTAAAAATGTTCCCCTCAGCTAGAGAGTATCCTCATAGCTTATAAAAGATAGCTTTGCTTGGAAGTGAGGGTGAGGGTCAAAGAGAAAAATTGTTTTAACTACTGGGGGACAGTGTGGTGTAATAGTGTCTCACAAGACTTGGGGTCTAGTTCCTGTTCTACCATTAATGACCATGTGACCTTTGGTAAGTTATTTCCTTTCCCTGGGTTTCAGTATTCCCATCAATGAAAAAAAAAGGAACTAGATAAGTTCTGAGGGCCCTTTGATCTCTAATTCTCTGGGATTCTATGCATAGCAAGTAACCTTTCTGGGTTACTCCTGCCAATTTGAATGTCCTACTTTTCAGGTTGGATCTCCAGAAAGCAGTTGCTACCTCAAGTTCTGGGAATACTTTGTAGTTGGCTACTTTTAAAATGATTGCTACTGAGCCCCCACCAAAATTCTTCCCATTAACAATTAACCAGGAGACACAATTAGCTCTGAGAAGGCATTTATCAAGTTGGTATGACAAGAACGGCTGCTTCAAAGTACCCTGCCCCAACCCCACTAAACCTGGGGTACATTATCCTACTAACACACATTCACACCCGAATGTGTGTATGTGTACTTATGTATGTTATCTGTGGGAAAAATAAGCAAAACTTTAAAGCATCATAGCAGTGAGGGGTATCTATAGAGAACATATATAACCAAGGCTACTCCTTGTTCCAGTACTGCCAGACCTGGAAATTATTTCATTCCTAGTGGTATCTTCATAAAGTTTCATTTTAGGTCAAATTATTGCTGGATGGATTATTCAAATAATGTCTCAGAATCTGTTCCTCTCCCAATGACTAGAGCTCTCTCTTCTGTCTACAGTCAGCTGTCTTCTCTATTGTCACTGGTCCTGTTTCTAAAAACGAGTTCCTTCAAGTAACTACATCTCTATATTTGTTTGTGGCTAAAGTCCTAGTGGCTGATTCAAAACTGTTATGGTCAATGAGTGGGGGGGGGAGGCTCCATTCCAAGAATAAATTTACTCTCATGGGTCAGATGTCTCCTTCACTTCTGGTTCCCAGAAAGCTCTTCTCCCAGCAATGATTGAAAAGGCATGTTCAAGTTTTGCTCATCCAGTGAAATTTTTTTCCCTTCTGATTTCTTAGAGAAGAGTGTTCCCACTTTGAAGAGGGATTGCCAAATACTATCATTTTGGTATATATTAATACTTCATTATTTCTTTTAATTAATGCCTCATTATTTCTATGATCACATCAACTTTTGGGGGGAGGGGATACCAAATTCCATCCTCTTTCATATGAAATAACAAAGAACTAGAGAAGAAAAACAAGGAAAAGTCAGGCTACACTTCATGAAAAGATATTTGGTGGCTTAACTCAGTTTCCTTTACTTAATCCTTCACATTCAGTCAACTATGGTTTTATCAATTATACCTCCACAAAATCTCTTTAATCCATCTCCTTTCACAGATACTACCCTAACCTAATTTGGGATATCAGCACCTTTTCCCTAAACTATAACAACTTTTTAGTTGATCTTTCCTTTTTTCTGGCCTCTGCTTTCTCCAATTTTTCCTCTATACAGCAACCAAAATAATTTTCCTAAGACACAGTGTTCAGTACTACTCTGTTGCCTATGTCAGGGCTGCCCAAAATGTTGTGGACAGTGCGATTTTATGTAACTCCCTATGGATGTACTAAATGTTTTAGTGAATAAAGCAGAGCTCTCACTAAAATGGCAAATCAAAATATATTGTCTATTCTTTCAATAAAACCTTTTTAAAATAAGGTTGGATAGCCCTGGTCTATGGGATGAAATCAAACTCCTCTGCCAATGGAGATTACTTTATTTTTGTCTTTATATCCTCAGTGATCAGCAAAAATGCCCTCATATTTAGTGGGCGATTAATTAAAGTTTGTTGAATGGAATTACTATGTCATATAGCTAAGGCATAAGTGTCTATACTCTGAAACAGTCAATTCCATAAAAGGGTATGTATACGCTTCTTTTATATCATTATTTTACAGAATTTCAAGATTTATCAGTGGGTCTTTCTCTCTATCAGTACCCTTTACCCCCATAGGATATCGTTTATTGAGTTTTTATGGTTAAAGAAATAGAAAAATCATCTTCCCTTCTAGTGGTGAGCCTCCATGTACTTATTAAACTTGTTTTGGATCAATCAACCAAGAAGGATACTATAAGAGCCTATTATATGCCAGAAACTGAGCTGAAGACACCAAAGAAAAAAGGAAAGCAGTCTCACTAGCAGCTAGGGAGGTCAATCATTTATTTACTCACTCATTCATTCTTTTATTCATTCACTACAACAACTTATTCATTAGTTCACTAATTTATTCATTCACTCACTATACTATTCAATCATTTACTCTCTACAGTACTCATTCATTCATTTATTCATTCACTATACTACTAATTCATTCATTCATTCACTCACTATATTTGTTCATTCACTAATTCACTACACTGCTCATTCACTCATTCAATCCATCACCTGTCCATTTATTCCAAAGAGTATGCAACTAGTTCTTTCTCAGAAGGATTGGGTGAGGAAGTGAGGGTGGATGTTCCATCAAGCCTCCTGCATATCTGGGAGTGGAGAAAGGAGGCAATAACAACCACAACAAATAACAACCACAACAACAAATAATCAAAAATCTATAAGTTCCTCAGATGACTGGTCATCTTTTAATACAAAAATTCATTGGGGATATGGTGGGAGAAGGTTCAATTAAAGTCAATGACACTGAGAGGCTTACAAAGGATCTTGAAGACCTGAGTCTGATCTTGGCCTTATCATTTACTAGCTATGTGACTTTAGAAAAGTCATTTTACATTTCTGAGTTTCTACTTCCCCATCTGTAATATCATACTTCATAGGAGGTCAGACGGGAAGAATACAAAGAACATGCCCACCTAGAGCTAGAAGAGCCAAGTTCAAGTTTTCTCTCTGCCCTGAGTCCAGCCGTGGGACCCTGGGTACAGTTACTCTGAATCTCAGTTTTCCCCCATGGAAAATAGGAATAACTTACATCCTAGTACTACTGTGAGGAATCAAATTAAATAATGCATATAAAGTATTTAACTTTATATATGGGGAATCCCAAAAGTCTTATTGTAATTTTGTGCTTTACTAAAGTAAAAGCTATTTAACATTTTTAAGTTTTAATAGTTTAAAATAGCCCCAAGTCTTTTGGAACACTGTACAATGCCTCGGGGTGAAGGTTATTAGCTCTTGTTGTTAACAATAGTTTGTTGAGTGCTTAGGGTTTAGGGAGACTTCGAAGACACCAAGATCATTCACTGCATCCTGGGCTATAGTCAATCACCTGACTTTTGTCTTGCCACTGAACTTTCTATGACTCTGGAAGAGGAAGTGAGGTTGATGATGTTACACAACTCTGTTTCACTTAAATCCAATTCAAATTCAAGTCAAGACATCACACCATGATGTCATAGGTCCTCTTTGAAAAGACTGGATAAACAATAATGATTCAAATATTTTAGTAAATACTACTTATGTGTTAGTCATTGGGGTTGAATCAGTCCCTACTCTTGGAAAACTTGTATATGAAATTATTAGAAACAAAACCACTGTAGAAATCAAAGGAATTAGTAGAAGTGCTATTAGGACATTCTACAAAAATTATCTTTCAGATCTTGCCTTTGTTGGGCAGACAAAAAAGAAGAGACTACAAAAACAAGGGAAGATACAATGTCATATAACAGAAATATGCTGAATTGGAATACAGGAAATATGGGTTCTACTGTCCTCTCTGCTTCATGGAGTATTGGGGAAAGCAATGGAAATGAATTAAGGAAGATCTGGATTCTAATATCAATCTCAAACATTTTCTGGGTGATCCTGCAAAGTTTCTGAACCTCAGTTTATTTACCTATAAAAATGGAAATAAGAAGCAGTGTGGTAGAGGACATATCTGTGAATCAGCATCATCTTACATATTTTGGCCAAGTGACGCCAACTAAGTCATTTACTCTAAACAATAGTCTGAGAGTCAACATTCTTGAGCAGGTGCTGGTCAGTTCCGGTACAGGGGAGCATCAACACCTAAAATCACAGTTCTGTAACAACAACAACAAATAAGGATAATAACGTCTATCCTGAAGGTCAGATGCTAATGAACGCTTTAAAACTTTGTGAACTAGAACAGCTAGACGGAACAGTGCATAGAGTGTCCAGGCTGGAGTCAGGAAGACCTGAGTTCAAATTCAGTCTCAAAACTCTTACAAGCTGTGTTACCCTGGGCAGAGCACTTTACCCTGTTTACCTCAGTTTCTTCATCTATAAAATAAATTGGGGGAAAAAATGGCAAACCACTCCAGAACCTTTGGCAAGAAAATTCCAAATGGGGTCATGAAGCATTAGACACACCTGAAATGACTGTACACCACCACAAGCTTGAAAACCCTTTATCAGTTAGGATTTTTATTACCCTCTGTAGCCCAGTTACCTCTATAAATGAGAGGTTGCACTAGAATATTTCTAAGATCTCTTCCAACTCTGATATTCTAGGTTTTAGTATTATCTGTGACTGACTGACTGGGTGGATATGATTTACATATGACCTGCTTTATCAAGGGAGACTAAGATTTTTCTGTATGTAAGAAGCAGAAGGAGGACCATGGGTGGGTACTTACTCCTTCTCCCTGCTATCTCTAAGAGTTCTAAGGCTAGAATTATTTCAATCTACCACACATTGATTATTTATAGAAGAGCATCATGTTTTGGGAGGGACTCAGAATAAAAGCCACTTTATCTAGATGAAATAGGGTAAGTTTTCTTATTCTTGCCAGTCTAACTCTCTTCCATCAAATGCTGGTCACACAAAAATAATCACATATGATGAGTACCATATTTTTCTAAGCAAGGGTAAAATGGTAATCAGGGAGTTAGGCTGATTAGATTAGACAGAAAACACAAGAATCAGGGTTTTGGTGGCTCAGAGTGAGGAGAGGATGTCACCCTGGAGGTCAGCTCTAAGCAGACTCTGAAGATTTAGGAGCTAGAAATCAATGCTATACTGAAGAGTTGACTTTTCCTAATATCTGTGGTTCTGGGGAGGTCTCCCACCTACCTTTCAAAGTTCATTCTCTACCTCTCATTCTTGTCTCTCTTAAACTCCAAAACCAAAGTCAGACTTCCTTCCATAAAAGTAGCATGGAACACCAGGACCCAGTGTGTAAGACTAACTTTGGATGGGCATGGGGGTTGTGCCAACATTTTATGTTCCAAAATCCCCTGCTAATTCCTACATTTGAGTTGCATCTATGAGACAACTTGGGAAGAGAGTAACAGAAACAACAAGTCATGTGTTTGATTTCCTTTTGGGGGGGAATATGGTGCTTTAAAGTTTACAAAGTCCTTTCTTTATAACAACTCTGTAAGATAGTCAGATCAAGTATTATTACTGCCATTTGTTTCCTCATATATAAAATGAGGACAACCAGGTGGCATACTAGATAGGGAGACAGGAAGATCTAAGTTCAAATCCAGTCTCAGATATTTACTAGCTATGTGAACCTGTGCAAGACATTTCACCCTTTTTGCCTCACTTTCCTCATCTGTCAGATAAGTTGGGAAAGAAAATAATAAACCACTCCAATATCTTTACACAAAAATCCCACAAAAAACAAGCCTCAAATATGGTTAAAAAGAATTGGAGACAGTTGAAATGAATGAGCAACAAAAACAAAAAACAAGGAAGCTTGAAAATATGACTACTTCTGAGTCTTCCCTCTGTCAATCTGTGATCTCCATTAGCTCTAGGATCAGACTTGAACTTTGGAGAGACTAGGAAACTTGCACTTGGTCAGCTAGCAAGTTGTCAGAACTAGATTCAAACTTAGATGTCCTTACTTGAAATCTGAGTTGCCCTCAGGTCACAGAGGAGAGAAAAAAAAAAACAGTCCCTCCTCACCACCATCCTCCAACCCTCCCCTCCATTTTTTTTGTTCAAAAAAAGAAAAAGAAAACATAAAAACACGGGGGCAAATGTGATCAGGGGAAAACATATATTTGGTGATAGACAGAAGACATTTGAGGAAGGAAATAGGTATGTTGGCCTCCTTTGAGCCCTGGGAACTTTCTAGGTCTGATTGAGGATGGGATGGACAAACAATTCCAAATGCTTTCAATCTAAATGCTAAAGGAGAAAGGATATTTGTGGTAACAGAGAAATTTGCCACCCAGTGCTGTAGCTTTGGTGTAATATTTCTGTGGTTGTGAGTTATTTATCCAAAATTGGTCTCTACTAAGAAAGAACAAGAAGAAAAAAAAAATCTATACACTAAAATACCATTTCTTCCACCCTGGGATAGTTAAGGACTAAAGCTTGATTGGATTACAGGGCCTACTTTTTATGGAGTTTCTTGTTTCCTGACACATGGATACTGGACTGTATTATCTCCTCCCAGGGCTGATAAGGACTTGTCAGTTCATGGAAAGGCTCAGCAGTCTCTGAAGTATGTGGCCTGGAGTTAGGAAACATTGAAGCTCAGGGTATAGGTACATTTAAAAAAAATTCAGAGCTTACCAAACAAGCCATCTGGACCTCCTCAGATCTGCAAGTCTGGTCTTGCAGACTTTCCCAAGAAGATGTTCTTAAGGTTCAAGTCTACCCATGTCATTCCCTTTTCCATTGCTCCTCACTCAATAATCTCCTGTGGCTCCCTACTATTTCTAGGATGAAGTATAAAATCCTCTGTTTGACCTTTAAAGTCATTTAGAACTACCTCTAACCTCCCTTTCCAGTTTTTTTTTTTTTTTTTGGTTTTTGCAAGGCAATGAATTAAGTGACTTGCCTAAGGTCACACAGCTAGGTAATCACTAAGTGTCTGAGGGTGGATTTGAACTCAGGTCCTCCTGACTCCAGGGATGGTGCTCTAACTGTCCTTTCCAGTTTCTTTACACTTTACAATCCTGTGACACCGACCTCCTTACTTGTTCCTTGAATACAACAAGCCATCTCTTCACGTTAGATCTTTGTACAGAATGTTTCCCTACACCTGGAATGCCCTTCCTCCTCACCTCTACCCTCTGGTGTCCCCTAAGATTCTATATTCTTGCTGGAGGATTTTGTAAGTTCCCCTCTACCCCCCCCCCCCCCAGCTAATCCCTCTAAGATTACCTCCCATTTACTCTGTATACAATTTATATGTTCATAGATGTTTGAGAGTGATATCCCCCATTAGAATGTCACTTCCTTCTAGTCCTTCAGTTCATATTTTTTCACCTTCTTTAAATCCCCAGTAATTAGTACAAAGCATAACATACAATAAGGGCTTAATAAATGCATGACTGCCTACCATCCTAACTCTTAAGTTCATGGAGAGGATTCTCTGTCCATGTTGGCTCCATCAGTCAGGAAGGAAAGATGTCAGCAGCCTGCTCTGTTAGATAAAGAACTATGAAAGTATGGAATATCCTAAAAAGCTCCCATTTACTCCATGACTTCAAGTATTCAGAGCCACCAGGCTACTGTAAAATTCCCTGACACAAGGGATCTGTGCTCTAGTCCTGATTATGGCACCAATAAATGCTGTCATCTTGGCTAAGTCCCTTCTCCTCTCTAAGACTGAATTTCCTCATCTATAAAATGTGGGGACCTGAACAAATTTCTCAGTTCATTTTCAGTTATGGTATTCTATATTCAAAGATCTTTTCTAGTTTTTAATATTCTATGATGCTACTATCCTTGTAACTCAGTTTCTCCATCTTCAAAATAGGGCTGGTCCATCCTGCTCCCAGAGAAGCTTACAGAGGTTAATATGCCAATATCTCTGATACAGAGACATTGTACATTATCCCATTGTACATAATCAACCTTCTCTGGAAACTTCCAGGTGATTGATTTATTTATTCAAATGAGGTCCAAGGTAGCTGAGAGAGCCAATGTCTGCAGGTTCCCCAAAACACCCATGGGGGTGTTGTTTTGGTATTTGCTTCAGAATATCTGATATACTTTGAACACCAAAAGAGAAAGAAATCCCAGAATTTAGAACTGAATGAGCCTATCAGATAATCTGGGTCAACTCCCCCCACAACCTCCTGATTTTTATAAGGGGGAAAACTGAGGATCAGATGCCAATTTGTGCACGTGTGTGTGTGTGTGTGTGTGTGTGTGTGTGTGTGTGTGTGTGTATGTGTGTGTGTTTGAGTTTTGCTCCTTCTCTACAAAAACCTCTGGATGTTTTCCAAAATATGTTTTCTAAAATGTGCAAAACAATCTCCCACTTTACTAGTGGTTTCTCTGTGCTTTGTTTTGTGAGGTTATGGGATTGCAATATGCAGAAAGAAAATATTAAGTAGACGATTGGAATATTTTTGTTTTGTTTTGTTGTCTTTTAAAATGGGTAGATTCAAATTTACTTGCTTAGAGATGGCTTAAGGCTTTAAAATTCATCTGGGGGTACAAGGAGAGTTTGTAAGGTCTGTAAAGATCTTCCACATCTAACCATCACTATGTATGTCTTTGAACTTCTGATTGGTATCTTTCCAGGTAGCTGGAGTCTATCGACTTCTCTGTGTGTGGTCCTTCCTCTTGGTAATCTCATCCCCAGACAGACTAGCCTAGATAGAGAGGAGAATGTCCCCATAGCCATAGCAGCCTCTACTTAGAGTGTAAGGCTACAGGGAGGCAATGTTGGTTCTGCCACCAAATGTCTAAATAGCCTTTGACAAGGAAGTTACTTTCCTTTACTAGATCCCATTCTCCTTGTCTGTGACATAAAGGAGGGGGAGAAGAGAAGCTGTGGTGGGAAGCTGTATGATATTTGCAGATCTTGCTAATTCTAGTATTTTTTCCTGATTCTCTGAATTATGCAGTGTTAAGAGAATTGGTTTTGAAAACTGGCTTTGATATTTATCAACTGTGTGACTTTGGACAAATTGCTTAAATACTCTGAATCTATGTCCCCTTCTTAAAAATGGGGACAATAATATTCACACTGTCATATAAGTGAGAAAAATACTCTGTCAACTGAAAAACACAGTGAAATCCAAATGTGTTATATTTATATTATACTTATAAATATTTACATGTGTTATTATATTTATAAATATACACACATATATGTATGTATGTATTTCAGTCCTGGATACTTGTGAATAGAAAGAAAATTACTCATTTCCCTGTCTGTGTGTTGGGAAGAATCAGAGAGAAACCGAATGAAATGTAATCATTCTCTACAGAGCAAATGCTCAGGTCTGAACCTTAGATTATCATAATTATTTTAAAGTGTCTTTGTGTGTATGTGTGTGCATGTGTGTGTGTGTGTGTGTGTGTGTATGTGTGTGTAATTTCAGCTCATCCTCTGCCATAAAGAAGACCCTTTCCAACCAGGTGGCCCATACTGTGCCCATAAACAAGTCCCTTTCCAAACAGGTGGCAAGAGTAGATAGACTTGGAAAGATGAGTTAAAAAAACTATCTTTAATATTTACTAACTGTGTGCCCCCATGTAACCCTTTAAATTTTCTCAGCCAGTTTCATTTGCAAAATGTGGATCATAATAGCTACCTCACAAGTTTGATGGGATGTTCCAGTGTGATGGCAAACACAAAGTGCTTCATCAACCTTAGAGTGCTTTAGAAGGACCAGTCATTATTATTTTACTATTCCTCGCCTTGATCATGTTTCTTATTTTGAAGACTGATGCAGGTAAGCTAAGGAATTCCTCAGGTTCTTTCTGTTTCTGACATTATTTGTGATGCTATGCAATTTATCTGATTCCTCTGAGCTTTGCTGAGGAGCTTCCCAACTCCCTCTAGCTGTCCCCACATTTATGTTCCTTCCCTAACTTTCCCTCTCAGAATGCTTCTTATCCACTCTGTATATCTTATGTTTGCCTAGGTTTTGGCATATTGTCTTCACCATCAGAATATGAGCTTCTTGAGGGCAGGGAAGATTTTTGAATGAATATGGAGATAGATAGACACGCATATATGTGTTTGTAGATAGATATATAATGTGTGTATAGGTAGATATATATATATACATATATGTATTCACAGCATAGATATATATGTATATTTTATGTGAGTCTGAATTTTAAATAAACAAGCATTTGTTTTTCTCTCCATCATCCCTATTTTTTACTTTCTTTGCTCGCTCATCTTTTACTAAAATGTGTGCCACACAGCAAGGAATTATGAATAAATAAATGCTTACTGACTACTTAACTAGTTACTTGCCTGGAACCCAGAAATCTTCCCTTTGAGAACCCAGAAATCTTTCTTCTCTCTTGCTTCTCTTGCCCCCTGGAAACCACACACTCACACTCTCACAAACATTCTTTCATTGTTAGGAAAGAAATATTTGGGCATCTTTTTAACTTGGGCAGCTGCTGGAAAGCAGTTGTTTACAGAACCCTGAATTCTCTGGCTCAGGGAGTCCAGTTTTATGACTGCTTCCTCCTAGACTGCTGTTGATAGTGGGGAACAATGAAACCCCTCCTTGGGTCGCTCACCTCAGAGTGGGAAGGAAGTTGTATCAATACACCCCAACTGCTCTGGTTTGGAAAAAGGATGCCTTCCCTGAGGGTCGCAGAAGATTTCTTACTAGATGTTTTCTCTATGATGATGATGTATCATGTTACTAATTCCCCTAAATTGCAAATCTGGGCTAAAAACAGACTCTATTAGTTTCCCTTAGAAGTTACATTTTTTAACAACATCAGACCACTGCAACAAAATGGGTGAAATGTGAATGGGTGGACTTCAAGTTTGAACCCAGGAGGACAATGTTTACCTGACTTGTTTGTTTCCTGGTCACCCCCCCTCATTCTATGTTCTCTGCCGATAGGAATATGAGGGAGCAAGAGTAGTGATGATGGAGGATGTCAGGGCTGGAAAAGGCTCCTGTGATTTTGTTATCCAGTTTTCAGCATAAGACTTCAGGGGCAACACCAATCATGTAGTAATCGGATAAATAAAAATAATGAGAAGTTGAGGGCTGATTCATTTTCCTTGACTTGGGGAAGAAGAAGGGAAAGGAAAATAGTGGAGTTAAGGGGAGGAAAGGGAAGAATAAATGAAGGAATGAGAGAGGAAGGGAAGGGAAATATATGATAGATTAATGATAAAGCTACCTAAGTACTTCATTTTGTCTGATCTTTTTTTTTTTCTTTTTACAAGGCAATGGGGTTAAGTGACTTGTCGAAGATCACACAGTTAGTAAGTATTATGGGTCTGAGACTGGATTTGAACTCAGGTCCTCTTGAATCCAGGGCTGGTGTTTTATCCTCTACATCATCTAGCTGCCCTATGCCAGGTCTTTCTATTAAGAACTAGAGGGACAAATATAAAAAGTGAGTCAGTCTCTGAGAAAGAGATGGAAATGGGAGAGGGTGTACTTTTGCAATGGGGGGAAGATGGAAAGAAGGTTTAGGTGGAAAGCTGGATATAATGGTTATTAGGTAAGTTTTTAACACATTCTACCAATTAAGATGGCTCAATTCCCCCAAAGCTGAGGGAATTGTCAATGCTGTGAAGCCACTTTACTTTTCTAAACTTCTGTTTCCTCATCTATAAAACAAAGGAATTGAACTATATATTCTTTGTGATTCCTAGGGTCTAATATCTCATGTTCTCAGATATTGTATGTTCTAGCATTCTGTGTCTCATGGTTCCTTCCAACTTTCACATTTGATGTTCTGAGTCTCCTTTGAATTCTGATATTCAATATTCTAAGTTCCCTTCCAGTTCTGACATTCTACTTTTAAGTTTTCACAACAGTTTTTGTCAAATAGTGAATTTTTATCCCATACATTAGCCTTTGGAGTTATCAAACAATAGATTACTATAGTTATTAGCTACTGGAAACATTGCCTTGGAAATTCACAGACAACATCCCATAGATTATGTTCATTTCCCAAATGACTTGATTAGAGAAATGCAAATTAAACAAACTCTGAGACCAGTTAATATGATAGAAAAGGAAAATGGTAAGTATCAGAGAAAATATGGAAATATTGGGTCACTATTGCATTGTTGGTGGAGTTGTGAACTGATCTAACCATTCTGGAGAACAAAATGGAATTATGCCCAAAGGGCAAGTAAATTGTCCCTACCTTTTGATCTAACACTCTAGATCTACATTCTAAAGAGAACATAAAAAAGGAGAAAATGGCCCAAATATATATAAATATTTTTAGCAGCTCTTTTGTGGTGGCAAAGAATTGTAAACTGAGGGAATACATATAAATCAGAAAATGACCAAACAAGTTGTAGTATATAAATATAATGAAATATTAGTATTCTTTATCTGGAAAGACTTGCATGAACTGATTCTGAGTGAAGTGAACAGAATCAGGAGATTGTTATATACAGTGACAGCAATGTTATGTAATGATTACTTAACTCTTTTCAGAATACAGTGATCCAAGACAATTCCAGAAGACTCATGATGGAAAATGTCAACAACATCCAGACAATGGATTCTCTTCCATAAATAAATAAAGAGAATTTCAATAATCATCTAAGACTGATAATTCTGAATTCAGATCAAAGCATACTATTTTCACTGGGGTTTTTTTTTTGCTTTTTCTTTCTCATGTTTTTTCCCTTTTGTTCTGATTCTTCTTTTACAACATGACCAATGTGGAAATATGATTAATATGATTATACATGTACAACCTATATCAGATTGCATGCTCTCTTGGGGAAGGGAGAAGGGAGGGTGGGAGGTAGATAAATTTGGAAATCAAAATATTATATAAAGGATGCTGAAAACTATCTTTAGATTGGATTGGAAAAATACTATTAAATGGAAAAAATAAAATAAAATTACAATAGCTTGTATTAGAGGGGAAAAAAAGAGAAATGTTCTTGCTTTTCAGGTCCGATCCAGTGTACCAGGCATTCTTCCGGTCTTCCTCTCCTTCTGCTTGTGGATAGAGAATCAGATTGAGTTCCTCTTAATTTTATATAGAAAAAACATTAACTTGGGAGGAACAACATTAACTTGTTATGGGGAGGCAACAGGGGAGAGGTGTCACAAGTCCCCAAACCAAGAGGGAAGCAGTCTCCAGCTCTCCTGGCCAGCTAGTCACAGACACACACTCATGAATGCTCCAGGCAATCTTCTGCCGGCTCCAGACCTGCCTCCCAACAAAAAGTAGTTTTGAGGATAACATTCTCTGAAAGATTGTCTCACTGCCTGGAAGGAAAGTGGGGGGTGGGAAAAAGAAGAAGAAACAGAAAGTTGGAATGGAGAAGCCAGGAGGGATGTGTTTGTGTGCCAAATTTCCAACTTGGCTCCTGTTACAGTCAAACTCTGTTAGAGTGTTTTCCAAAGGACCAGAAAGGAAAAATGCTAGAAGCAGAGGAAAGAAACAGAGGTTGGTGTGTGTGTGTGTGTGTGTGTGTGTGTGTGTGTGTGTAAGAAACAGAGTCAGAGGGACACACACACACACACACACACACCCTACACAAACATACACAGAAGAAATTCATTTTCCTACATATACCATTTATTTTCAAAACACTGGACTAAGAGAGTGCTGTATAAGCTGAATTTACTGAACTACAGTGGGACAATGTGCAGGTGTTTGTGTAACATGGACAACACTATTTCTGAGTGGTCGCTGGTATAATCACACAGGGAGGAAAAGCGCAACATGGTAGGGTGAAATCATCCATCAGACTACACCCTTTCCCTTCCCAATTACCTTTGAGTAATTTAGTGGTATTTATGAAAAAGAATACTGCTGAGCTGTGGCTTATTTCTGATCAAAACCATCCCGCCTGTGACTCAAAAGAATGTCCCTGAGTGTGTTGCCAGGCACACCCTCCAGAAAGTGGGGTTTTATTTTTCCTCCCTCCTATTCCCTTAGAAGTCAAGTTTTTTTTTATGAAAACCTCAAGACATCTCCTTGTCACACCTAGTCAGATAGTAGACTCCCTGAACAAGGCTTATCTTTACCAGAGAGTACAAAAATCCATCCCAAAGGTGAAATCCAAATGTAAAAATGCATTGGTCATCTTGGGTGGTCTCTCTTAGTCAGGCCAGGGAGGTGTGTTGAAATGATGAGGAAAGAACATTTATGTAAAAGGGCTAAAATTCTAATGCTAGGGGGAGGAGCAGATTAGTGGTGGATTAGAGGCAGCAACCCAGTGAAGCTCTCCCAACATTCTCCTCCAAACAAGCTTAAAATAATGCCTCAAATTGTATTTTGGAACAACCAAGACAACAAACTGTTAGGAAGTCAGTAGGAGGATGTCAAGAGAGGTTCATGACATGGGGTGGGGGCAGCAGTGGCAGCAGCAGGAGTGGATCTTGGAGGTAATTGTGATAAGGGAATCATCAGTTTTGAGAACTCAGTCCAGAGTCAGTAAGTCAGAAAGAGATTAAAGGGGATCCTTTGCAAGGATTTGGCAACTCCATTGCTCATACACAATTCTGGGTTGCAGTTTCAGGGAAGAAAGAAACCCTTATAATCATTCACAAGGGAGTAGGGGCTCAAGTCAGAAGGGACCACTAGTGCTTGTGGTTGTAAGAGAGCAGGGTACATGGTCACAGTTTCTCTATCACTATAGCTGTAGGGGAGCAGGGACCCTCCTTGAGCAAAGACCAGAAAACAGACTGAGAACAGTGACCACACCTCTTGCCAAATCACATCATCTTGGAACTGCTAAAAATGTGTAGACCCCAGAACTACCTCTACAAACAGAAACATGAATAAGTTTGGAGCTTGGACAGTGCCTCCCCAGCCTGAGGTGAGCTGAGGTTAATTTTAGCATAAAGTTCAAAATCAAGAAATAGGCTAGGATAATAAGCAAACAATTAAAAACAAAGAATTTGGTCATAAAAAGCTACAATTGGGAAGGGAAGACCAAGACACAAACTCAGAAGAAGATAACAATATATAAATAGCTTCAACCAAAGCATCAAAAAAAATTCTAATTGGTCACAAGCTGCAAAAGAATTCCTGGAAGTTAAAAATGGTAGAGTGGGGCAGCTAGGTGATGCAGTGATTAGAGCATCTGTCTTGGAGTCAGGAGGACCTGAATTCAAATCCAATCTAAGATATTTGATACTAGCTTTGTGATCTTGGGCAAATCAATTAACCCCATTGTTTCATAACCTCCCCCTCCCCAAACAAACAAGCAACAACAACAAAGGAGTGGTAGAGGAAGTATTTCAAAAAGAAATGAGAATTAACACCTTGATAAAGGAGGCATAAAAATAATGAGAAATATAATGCTTAAAGGAAAAGGGAATTGGTCTAATGGTAAAAAATTCACTGAATAAAAGAACTCTTTAAAAAGGAAAGTAGGAAAAATGGAAAACTAGATTCAAAAATTCATTGAAGAAAAAAGTACCCTAAAAATTAAAATTGCACAAATGAGAGCTAATGTCTCCATGAGACATCAAAAACAATAAAACAAAGTCAAAAGAATGAAAAAAAAATGGAAGAACTTGTGAAACATCTAATTGGAAAAACAATTAACCTGGAAAATAGATCCAAGAGATATAATTGAAGAAAGCCAGGGCCTGACTTCTTGAATTTGAAGCTTCTTGCAAGGCAATCTCCAAGGTTAATGTCCAAGTAATCTTCCTTCTCTGTTTAGAAGACTTAAGTTCTGACAGTTTACTGCTTAGATAATCTCTCTTTTTCTAAGTAGGAGCCAAAGGCTCAGAAATAACTTTAGTTATAAGGTTGGCCATGTGGACAGGCATATATAAGTCTAAGCAGATACATGATGCTTAATGACTTGAATTCAGGAAAACCTGAGATCAAATTCTACCTCACACACTTAATAGTTGTATTAACCTGGTTATATTACTTAACTAGAGCAGTTAAGAAATTGCCTCAATTTCCTTACCCATAAAATGAGATGATAGCACTTACCTCAAAGAATTGTTGTGAGGATTACATGAGAAAATATATGTAAAGGGACTGAGTACGTAATACTAATATTATTATATAAATGTAATTTATATTTTATTATTGTTAAGCTAGTCCTATGCCTTTTACTTCTGCTGGAAATCTTTGCATTGCCCCACTTTTGTGCTGCTTCCATTTGGGGGGCCAGGATAGTGTCCTCTCAGATCTCTGGCTCCTGACCCAAGTTTAGCAAATGGAATGATAAAGGCAAATGGCAGCCAGGCTTTATTGACTAACACATGAAGCTTCCATATGTTTCTGCCCCAAGGTAGCCATCAACTGTTGGGGTTTGGAATACGACTTCTACTCTCACCTACTGCACTTCAGAAGAAAGGTAGAAAGAAAAATGACAAAAGAAGATAACCAAAGTTTAGTAGGTTTGTGTGTTCTGCACAAAGGGTAGTTCCTCACAAAAGAGACGTTTCCTTCCAAGAGCTGGAGCCAACACGTTCATCATGTACACATCCCCATTCACTGAGACCCATCTCCTGGGCTTTGCCAAGGGGCATGTCTAAACCAACCAATTTATCTTCGAACAGCTTCAGTCCCTCAAATTTAATCACAACAGTTAGAAGCTGCAAAAGTGCCAAGTAGGACAATTCAAATCTCTCTTTCAAACATGTCTTCCTTTCTTTTCAAGCTGAACCGACTGACTCACTAATGACTTTCTCTCCCATGTCCCCAGGGACCTTTATGCTTGTTCTTCAATAGCCCTCATGTGTTGTTTTCCCCACTAGAATGTAAAGTCTTTGACAGCAAGAATTGTCTTTCTTTCAACTTGAATTTGTTTGACCAGTCCATGGCACTTAGCCTGCCATATAGTGAATACTTGTTAACCTGACTTATTTTCCACACAGCAGCCCTTCCAATATTTAAATACTTAATTATATGCCTCCTTAGTCTTCTCTCCAAGATTAATTATCTCCACATCCTCCAGCTGATCTTATCTGGTCCATTCACCTGGATGTCTTTCTTTGGACCCATCCTTTCTTGTCAAACAAAGTCCTTCCCAAAACACCATGTTCAGAACTAAATCCCATTCTCCAGACAAAATCTCCTTAGGGCAGAGGTTGCAATACTGTTCTCAGGACTGCTCTTTGACTTGAAAAAGGGATTGTTACTAGATAAATGAAACAAGGGACAGTAAGCCACTAAATTCTTAGTGCCCATTGATAGTCCTTTCTCTTTCCTTTTCAGACAATATACATATTTTAATACACATTCTAATTAATATTTTATTTTATTTTTCCAGTTACATGCTATGATGGTTTTTCAACATTCATCTCTGCACAAATTCATAAGTTGCACATTTTTCTACCACCCTCCCTTCCCCCCCTTGGCATCAAACAGTCTGGTTAAATTTGTACATATACATTTATGTTTAATATAATTAAATATTAGTCATTTTGTGTCAGAGGAAAGAACTAAGGGGAAAGAAAGAAAACTATGAGATGGGAAGGAAACACATAAGAGAAGTTTTTAAAAAAGAGTAACATAGTATACATTCAGATTCTGCTTTTGGTTTCTCTCTGGATATGGATGGTGTTGTCCATATCAGATCTCCTAGGGTTGTCCTAGCTCTCTGAGCTGTTGAGAGGAGCTGCATCCATCAAAGTTGATCAACTCACAATGTTGTTTTAAATGTGTACATTGTTCTCTTGGTTCTGCTCCTTCACTCAGCATCAGATCCTGTAAGTCATTCCAAGCTTCTCTAGAGTCTGACCATTCATGGTTTCCTATAGAAAATAGTATTCTAAAACATTCATGTACTAAGACTTGTTCAGACATTCTCCAATTGAAGGGCATCCTCTCAACTTCCAACTATTTATTATTACAAAAAGAATATCTTAAAAAAATGCTCAGTATTGTATATAAGCAATATGAAGCGTAGGCATTGACTCAGTGGTTTATATCATCAATTCCAGATGATAGAGTGGTCTGGTGAATACCAACCAATCAGTAGGTGTGTTAAGCACCTACTATATAATATGGCAAGAACTATGTTCAATGCTGATATACAGAGGCAAAAATGAAATAGTCACTGCTCTGAAGGACATTACAGTCTAAAAGGGAAGCAGCAGATACACAGAGAAGCACATAGATGCTGTACATCATAGAAATACAAGGCAATGTTGGGAGTGGGGAGAGTCACACAAAGCAAGAGGGTTCAAGAAAGGCCTCTTGGAGAAAGTGTCACTAATTGAACTTTGAGGAAGGAAGCTAGGACCTTGGGATACAGAATTTCAGATCTGGAAGGGGAGAGTTGAGAGAGCCCTTAGAACTTACAATGTCAGAATTGGAGGGGAAGGAAACCTCAGAATGCAGTAATTCAAAGTTCAGAGGGATTTCAAAATGTAAAATGTTAATACTACAAAAATCTATAGAGATCATGTAGTACCACTCCTTCATCTTATAGGTGAGGAAAATGGTGGGGTGGAGGGAGAAGTGATTACTTTATAGATCATCTGTGACATGACACATTTATGGCAATGAGTTATTTTACCCTGACTGAAGATTCTTTGGAAAATCAACTCTACCTGAAGAAGGAAGGAAGGGAAATGCAATTTGCCAGGATTTCATGAATCCTCTCCAAATTCTTTTTTTTTAAATCTTTATTTTTATTTTTTTATGGGTGGAGTTCGGCAAAATTCCAGAATATTCTGTGCCAAGCATTGTTTTTCCTTTTAAAGCTCATGTGTATAGGAAATTTAATCCATCTGTTCCTGATTCATTTACACTTAATTCATCAAAATATTCTTTTGTAAGAGTCAATTGAAATCCAAGAGGTCTAACAAGCTATTTTCCTTTGAACCAGGAAGCTGATCTTGCCAGCTCTGAGCACATCTTAAATTTGGAAAGGTCTAATTCCTATTCCAAACTTAGAACCCAGGAAGTTCAGATAGGTGAAAAGCAAAACAAACTCTAGTCTAGGTTAGCTAAAACCAGGACATGTTAAAATTGGAAAAGAGAGCCCTCCAAGCCATGTCCTCATCCTCCTCATCCAGGTGAAATAAGGTAATAATGAGATGGAGAGAGGCCGAATAGAGGGAGGACTTTATTTGGATTGAGACTCTTAATCTTGACAATGAATTGATCAGCATTTATAATATTTCTAGAGCCTCTATCTGGCACCATATTGGGTAGAGACAGAGGTTATATTCTATTTAGTGGGGGCAATGAGGTCACAGATAAATAGACAGGATATTTTTAACAAATACATAGTAGCACACAAACAACAACATGGGGTGAGGATCAACCACCATGGACTTGTTCATTTTAGCAGTACAATAATCAAAGATAAATTTAAAAGACTTGTGCTGGAAAAATACTATCCATAGCCAGAGAAGGAACTGTGGAGCTTAAATGAAGACCAAAGTTTAATAACTTCCATTTTTTTTGAATTATAAAAATTTTATTTATTTTGAGTTTTACAATTTCCCCCCAATCTTCCTTCCCTCCCCCCACCCCCCACAGAAGGCAATTTGCCAATCTTTACATTGTTTCCATGGTATACATTGTAATATCTTCAATTTTTCTTTTAAGTTTTTGCAAGGCAACAGAGTTAAGTGGCTTGCCCAAGGTCATACAGCTAGGTAATTATTAAGTGTCTGAGGCTGGATTTGAACTCAGGTACTCCTGACTCCTGGGCCGGTGCTCTATCCACTGCGCCACCTAGCCACCCCTAATATCTTCAATTTTTAAAAGTTGTCATATGCATTGTCATTTTTCTCTCTAATTTGTTTCCTTCTGTTTGTATCTTATTCTCTCACAACGTGATCAATATGGATCTATGTTTAGCATGACTACACATGCTGAGCCTATATCAGATTGTTTCTCTTGGGGAGGGAAGGGAGGGAAACTCAAAACCTTGCAAAAAAATTGGTAAAAACTACTGTTGCATGTAGTTTGAAAAACAAATAAAACATTTTTTAAAAAATACATAGTAGTTTGGGGAGAAAGGCATTAGCAACTGGGAGAATAAGGGAAGACTTCTTAGAGGAGGTGGTATTGAATTTGAACCTTGAAGGGAAGGCAAGATTGGATTGAATTGGATTGGATTGGCAAGGCAGGATTGGAGGCAGGAGGTGGCATATTTTTAGGTTTAATCCACAGCATTATTCATATTTTCTCCATTGCTTGCTTTATGCTAAATAATAAAACAATAAATCAAGTTCTGATTTGTAGTTTGGTGATTTTCAGGGTACAAAGCCTTACACTGAAAATCAAGCAACCAGCTTCTGGGGTCAGTTAGAGCTGCCTCCAGAACACCCTTGTATTTGAGAACAGCAAATAGACCACTTTGGTTGGTTTGTTGAATGTATAACTGACTTGTAAAGGGAGGCTAGAATCAGACTGTGAAGGATCTTAAAGGCCAATGAGAGGAGTATTATCTGGGGCTAAAGTTAATGGGGAGCCATTGCATTGAAGTAGAGAGATTGGATGCAGGGATATTAATTAGGAGACTTGTGTAATAGCACAAGAAGAGGTTTGACAAGGGTTTAATCCAGGATAGTTGTGATGTGAGTAAAGAGAAGTAAATGAGTGCCTGAGATACTAAAAATGTGCAACTCCTACACACATTTGGTATAGGGGGATGGGCAAGTGAGAATAAATGGTTTGTAAAGAATGATGTTGCCTGGAGTAAAATTAGGAAGTTAGGAGGAAGGTTTTTAAGCTAAACAAAAATGAATTGTGATCTTGTGAATGTTGGGTTTGAGATGCTTAAGGGACACATTCGTAGGTCTAAGAGGCAGCAACCTTAGAAAAGGTCCAGGGGGCAACAAATTGTAAGACTATATGAGAGCTTCTTTAGTATTTCTATGATATTGAAAAACTCATTTTCCTTTTCTGGGCCTCAGTTTCCTCATCAGTAATATAAAGAGGCTAGATTAAAACTCTAAATCTATGATCTTATAAATGTCATGGGAAGCTTTGAAGGAGAAAAAACTCACAGAATGAACAGATTGAAGGGTATATGTGAAAGGGAGGAGAGGGATTCTGATGGCAGTGAGTTAGAGACATAATGAGTCTTGCTCAGGTTCAGATCATACTCTAATCTCTCAGGTTCCAAAATTGTAGTGAAGAATGGGTTACCATGAGACCTGAGGCAATCTCTTTTTTTGCATCCCAAAGATAATTTTGATTGGCCTTCACTATGATGAGAATCTTTATTGAAAATAATTACATGGGGCAGCTAGGTGGCACAGTGGATAGAACACCAGCCCTGGAGTCAGGAGTACCTGAGTTCAAATCTGGCCTCAGATACTTAATAATTACCTGTGTGGCTTTTGGCAAGCCACTTAACCCCATTGCCTTGTAAAAAAAAAATAACCTAAAAAAAAAGGAAAATAATTACATGTTAAATTGTATCTTTTTTTTCCAAATGTGAATTTGCTTCCAATGTTCTCCTTGAGTCTCTTGTGCCTTCTCTCAAGAGCAGCAGAGGAGGGGCCTTGGCCTGGAGTCAGAAATATCTGAGTTCAAATCCAACCTCAGACACCAGTTTGTGATCCTGAGTATATCACTTAACCTCCATTGCTGGAAAGAAAAGAAAAAGAAAGTAAAAAGAAAAGAAAAGAAAGAAGGAAGTAAAGAAAGAAAATAATAGCACCAGACGTGAGTCAGGAAAAGGAAGTTTGAACTCTGGGCCTACAACTGAATGATTGAATGACTAAACAAGTCACCAAGTCTCTCTGAACATCTCATCAGATAATGGGAAGAGTGATACTTGTGCCATCCACCTCCCAGGGCTGTTGTGAAGATAGTTTTGGAAACCAAAAAAAAAAAAAAAACCCCACAGAAATGGAAGTTCTAGCATTTATAAGGTTATCCAAATCAGGATTGGTGAGAAAGCCCTCTGTCTTCTCTTGAGATCACAGACTGGCACAGCTAAAAAGGACCTCCAAAGTCTGGATCAACAACTATCAATTGCCATCAATAGAGTCCCTCCCACTACAATAAAGATCTTATCAGTCACCATTTCTTAAGAACTTTAAAGTTTGCAACGTGGTCTATACCCACTGAGGTAAATGCACGAGTATACAGAAGGGCATCAAGTGTATCTCCATTTTACAGATGAGGACACTGAGACTTCGAGAGGGTGACTTGCCCCAGGGTCCTGAGGGAGGACTCAAGCCCAGGTCTTCCTCACGTTCATGTCCTGCCCTTCATCTACGGCACCACTTATTTGCCAACATAACTAGCATGTGGTCTTCTAGAATCTGCTCAAAGATCTCTAGGGATGGCTGCAAATTCTTCATTTCCTGAGACAGTCCATTTGGGTTTTGGACAGCTTGAATTGTTAGGAAGTTTTTCATTATTTTGAGCCAAAATCTACTTCCCTAGAGTTTCCACCCATTGGAGTCAAGTCAAATCAACAGTCGTTTATGAAGCGCCATGAGCTGGGCCCTGTTCTAAGTGCTGGACTTCGTTTGTCCTATGGGTTCAAGCCAAGAAGGTTCAATTCCCTCTTCTGTATGACCACTGTGGCCACTAGTCAAACTTCCCCACTTATGTGACAAACAGCACAGACTTCTCCCTTTACTATTCTCCATCCTTCATGTACTGCTTCTTTGGTTGGAGAACTGGCTTCCTTGCTACCAAGGAAGGACAACGTTGACTAACTCAGAATAAAGACCAGTATCAGGTTTACTTGAAATGAAAATGGGACCCTTTTCCACACAGGTTGGTTGATTTATTTTGTAACCATTTGTCTCCTCATGGTTTCTCTGACTCTGATTCAACATTCTAACTGGTCAGAGCAGAGAGAAGTGATTGAAGGAGCTACCAAACATAGAGGAAATGACTAGATAATTAATTCAATTAAACAGCCACAAGTTCCGAAATAATACTAGTATTTATATGACTTCCAAAGTGCTTTGCCTAAGTAATTATTGTTATTGATTTTCATAATACTGTGAGGCAGCTGTTATTATCCCCATTTTTATAGATGAGAAAACTAAGGCTAAAAGAAGTTAATCAATTTGCCCAGGATCATATGGCTTGTCTGAGGCAAGATTTGAACTCAGATCTTCCTGATTGCAAGTCTAGAAGTTGATTCACTGTGCCATTTAGCAGCTTTGGTTAATGCTAGTGTCACATTCTGACCTTGAAGGGAGGCCTTTAAAGAATAATAGATGAGTGTGTGTGTGTGTGTGTGTGTGTGTGTGTGTGTGTGTGTGTGTTTACTTCTCAGGTTACACCCTCAGCAGATTATAAGCTTTTTTGAATAAAGAGACTTTTTTTCCCTTATTTTTCATCTTTATGTTCCTAGGTTATACTAAATGCAGGATCCGGTTAATAGGTTTTAGCTTTTATAGAATCAAACCAAATTAAAGCTTGCTTTTAAGAATAATATGATTGATATAGATTAAGATAAAATGAAGATTGAGATGAATTTAAAATCAAAATTTGAGATAAGTCGAGTTAAAAACTTTGGGTACCCCTGTCCATTTTTAACATCACCCTTCTTCCTTAGCATCACAACCACTTGTCTCTTTCTCCTCCTCCCTTAGGTCTTCAACAGACCCTTATTGTTAACAGAATCTGTCTTTGCCAGCATCATCATTGACAAGAATATGTCCTGTCAGAAGATAGATGCTCTTTCTTCCCATAAGTCCTCAAGTTTGGTGCCAGACATCCCACTGGGAAGTTTTTTTCTTTTCTTTCTTTTCCTTTTTTAGTAAATAGATTAGTATATTTTTCCACTTGATGGATTGTATACATTCTCTGTCTAGCCATGGGCAAAGCCCTTCTCATGGTCCCTAGGGACAGTCTTGGAGTTTTGTAGGTGGGTGGCTCAAATGAGAAAGCTTGACGGAAAGAATCCATCTAGTCTGACATCACTCATTTTTAGCACATAATGGAGCATCTACAAACTCATTTAATTGTTACTAAAATTTTTTCAGAATTTTTTTTTTGAGGACTGATCCTAAAATTGCAAGAAGTCAATAAGTCAAGTTTCTGCCCTTGGGAAGCTTACGATTTAGTTTAGTTTTAAGCCATGTAGTTAACATAGCACCTCCTTTGAACTCACTCTAGCAGTTACCAAAACAGCAGGTGGACCAGAGGGCAGGTGACTTCTGCTCCCAGAATTTAAGGAGTAACTCTAGGAAATTGAGTTCCTAATGCTTTCATTCATTAGCCATCACTGGTGAACTTCCCACCAACAATCAGTCAGGAGACTTAATTAACTTTTATCAAAGATATTTACTGAGTTTACAGAGTAGAAGACATTCACCTCAGAACCTGGGGCACACTCTGTCACAGATATCCACAGACCTGTAGGAAGAATAGTCTCAAATCAGAGTAAAAATAGTAGTCATACATAATTGAAGTACACATTTTAGTCATGTGGGTAAACTCTAATTCCTGGTGCTTTATGATATTGAAGTCCTTTATTGAATCCAGCTGGCATTCTTCTCTGGTGTGATGGGTCATGTTTCTTGAAGCTGCCTATTTTCTTGGGTGATGGTTTTTACACATGTATTTGTCTTCTGTTGATGAAATTCACTCTGAGACACGCACACACACACACACACACACACACACACACACACAGAGAGAGAGAGAGAGAGAGAGAGAGACAAAAAGACACACACATAGATAGACAGACAGACAGAGACAGAGACAGAGATAGAGAGACAAAGAGAGACAGAGAAGCCGAAAGAGACAAAGATAGAGACAGAGACAGACAAACCAAAACAGAGAGAGACAGAGATAGAAAGAGATCCAGACAGATACAGTGACAGAGTGACTAAAACAGGTCATAAAGTGATAAAAACAGAAAAACCTTTATCTTCCCCTCAAGAACAATTCCTTTAGAATGGGAAATCCTAATTCTCAAACTTGAGATGGCCCACTGCTGCATGTTAATCACTCCATAGGCTCACTGCTAACATTCTTCTAGCTACTTAAATCCTTTGAAGACACAACCAACTTGTTTGGCTCGCTAATCAGCTGTGGTCTTCTTGAACCAATCAAAGAGGTCAGCACTTCATAAATAAATCACAGAGTAGAGAGAGACTCTCTTGTTTAAAAAGTTAAAATTTCATCATTGTCTTAAACTAGTTATGAGATGGTGGGGTGAGTGATATGTAACTCTTTCCCTTGTATTAACAATACAGGTAGTTTATCTTTAGAATATATTTAGTTAAAATTCATGCACTTCAGTTCTTCTGAATGCTGAAAGGTTGAATGTGACATAAAATCATAAGATTTTAGAGCCAGATGGGACCTTAGATCATTCAATCAACAAGCCTTTATAAAATGTTTACTAAGCACTGGGGATATAAAGAAAGTCAAAAATACAAGATGAGTTTCTGTCCTCAAGGAGCTTGCCTTCTAATGGGAGCGATAACATGTAAATAGCTAGAACTAATAAATACATACAGAATAAAAGAAAAGCAACCTTAGAGGGGAAGGATTTAGAATAGAGGTCTAGGAAGGTTGTTTGTGAGCTTTATTTTGAAGGAAGCCAGGATCAAAGGAGGAGGTGAGGAGAACTAACATCCTAGGCTTGTGGTACAGACAGCCAGGGCAAAAGCATAAGAAATGGATTGTTGTGTTTAAGGAAAATAAAGTAGGCTCGTACAATTGAATTATATTGGAATAAAAGAGAGAAGATTAGAAAGATAGGAAGGAGACAGGTTGTGAAGAGCCTTAAGTACCAAATCAAAACCTTCATATATGACCATGGAAGTGATAGAGACCCAATGGAGTTTCTCAAGCATAGAGAGAGTCATGCATGACATGGTCAGATCTGTAATTTGGGTAAACCACTTGAGCATTTGGGATGGGTTAGAGAGGGGAGAGAATTGCAACAGAAAGAGGACTATTTTAATAGGGCATTTGAGAGCTAATTAGAGTTTAAACTAGAATGGTGACTGTGTGTGTGGAAAGAAGGGGATGCAGATAGATCACTTTTTAACTATGTGAAAGACCTTATAAAGGTAGAAACAATACAAGGTGAGAATTGAATGCTATGTGGGGGGAGAGAGAGGGATAGGGAGAGAGAGAGAGAGAGAGAGAGAGAGATTCAAAGAAGATACTGATATTGTTAACCTGGGCATCTGCAAGATTACGTAGTGTTTTTAACAGCAATAGAGATTCTAGAAAGAAGAGTTTGGGGAAAATAAACGAATTTTGTTTTCAATATGGTAAACCTTAAATGCCTAAAAGATTTCCAGTTGTAAATGTCTAATAAGCCTCTGGAAATCTGGACCTGGAGTGTAGAAGAGAGATTATCTCTGAACACATAGGTCAAAATAACATCTGTATAGAAATGATAATCAAAATAATAGATCATGTGAGATGGTATAGACAGAAAAGGCAGTTCGGTAGCACAGCTGATAGAACAGTAGACTTGGAGTCAAGAGGAATCATCTTCATTAGTCAAATCTGGCTAGCTGTATGACCTGGGGCAGATCACTTAACCCAGTTTTTCTAAGTTTCCTTATTTGTAAAATGAGCTAGAGAAGGAATTGTCAACATATTCCAGTAACTTTGCTAAGAAAGCCCCAAATGGAATCATGAAGAGCTCAACATGTTTAAACAATAATAACAAAATAGACAGAATAGACAAAAGGGGCCAGAACAAAAAACCTGGCAGAGACACAGTTAATTGTCATGACCTGAATGATGATTGAACAAAAGAGTCTAAGAAGATGCTGACAGGTAAGAGTAAAAACCAAAAAATCAGATTCATAAAAATTCAGAGTATGAGAAGGTAATTAGCAGTATCAAACAAAGCACAGAGGTCCAGAATGGTGAGAATTGAGGAGAAAACCCCACTAGATCTGGCAAATAAGAGATGATTAGTAATTTTAGAGAGGGATGTTTCAGTTGAAGGATGAGATTTGGAAGTCAGACTGAGAGAATTTAAAAGGGATTGAGAATAAAGGAAATGAAGAAATGGATTATATCTAACATCTGCAAAGAATTTAGTAGACAATGAAATTAAATGAGATATAGAATGATAAACATTAGGATAGATAAAGTACAGATTTTTTTAAAGATGGGGCGGTATCAAGAAAGGGACCTATAGCAAGGAAAAGATTAAAGTTTAAAAGGACTGTGGTGATAATTATGGGGACAATTTACTGGAGAAGATAGGATGGGATGGATCAATGATGTTTATTAAGGCCTTGGCAAGGAGATAAACCACCTCTTTATCAGAGACTAGAAAGGCAGAAGATGCAGTGGAGAATGGTGTTAAAAAGATGTGACATGAGGAGGAGAGGAGAATAAGAAGCTCTTAACAGATGGCCTTAATTTCTCCAGTGAAATATAAGATTAGGTCTTCAGATGAGCACACAAGAGAGATGGACCAGGAAGATTTTGAGAGTGGAGAAGGCTTGGAGCTGCTGCTTCAGTGAGTGGAATAGTCAGTTAGAGAAGAATAGGACTTCTGTGCTGCTCTTAGGGGCATTCATAGTGCCCATAGGGGCATTGGATAGTGTAAATCTGTGGTCTTGATCTATTCTAGACTGTGATTTTCTTAAGCTCCAGGATTGGGATTTGGCAAACTATGATCAGCAACAGGTCAAGGGAGCAAGAAGCTTGAGAAGAGAATATAGCATCAAATTAAACTGACTCACCAAGGCGAGAAATTGGGAAGAGAAGAGAGTGTAAATAGTGTTAGGTTAATATCTGGGAAAATATTGAGGATTGGAAAAATCCTTAACTCTAAAGAAGTTGAAAAATCCAGTCAGGGGTTCATAAGGCATCAAATGATTGAAGGATACAAGATTATGATCAGATAAAGAAATTTAGAGGAAAAAAAGAAGAAACAAACATTGAATTAAACATCAACAATGAGCTGGATTCAATGATTAGTGCTTTACATATCAAAAGTGTATAAATATTATCTTATTTGATTCTAATAATAATCCTGAGAGGTAGAAACTATTAGTATCCCCACTTTACAGATGAGGAAACTAAAGCAGACAGAGATTAAATGACTTGCCCAGAAGCACACTGCTAGGAAGTGTCTGAGGTTAGATTTGAACTCAGATCTCCCTTGCTCCAGGTTCAGAGTTCTATCTACTGTGCCAGTTATGGAAATGGAACATTTGTGAAGGATGGTATGATTAAATGCCTGATCGTTTCTGTGTATGGAGAGGTATAACAAAGGATTAGGTCACAAGAGTGGAGAAGACTGAGAACTTGGAAAGTGATATATTTGGGGGAACAACATTATGTCTTGAATGCCTTGGTATGACAGCAGGGGTTGGAATGGAAAGTAAGATAGTGATTCAGGGACTCAAGTCATCGAAAGGAAGGAGAATGACCTGGGAATGGGTGGGGAGGACACTACATATTTCCAGATGATAAATACAAAAATACATAAAAATAATATGAAAATCAGTTTGACAATGGATAGAGGACTAGGCTTTGAAAGAAAGTCCTGTCTCTGAGACACATTAGTTGTATATCCTGGAGTGGGGGGGGGGGGAATCACTTCAACCTCCCTTGTCCAAGATCACGTTCTAAGTCTAAAATTGGTAGAGGAGTCATGCATGTATGTTAAAAGTTCTCCAAGTTGATGCAATCCCAAGTATAGACTGCCACCAAAAAATTCCATTAAAAAGAAATAATAAAATATAATTTCAACAAGGAGACAGTACAACAATTGGATGATGTATTTTTGTGTGAACTTGGAGGAAGGGAGGAAGCTATATCAGCAGTCAAAAGCATTTATTAAGCACCCACTATATACTTGGTACTGTGCTAGTGTTGGAGATACAAAGAAAGGCATACAATTGTCCCTGTTCCTCAAGAACTCCCAATCTAATTAGAGAGCCCACAAGCAATCAAACAACTATGTACAAATAAGATAGATAATCAACAGAATAAATTCCCTTTATTCATCCAATATCTATCACATTCTAGGCACTAGGGGGGGGAGGCAGAAAAGAAATAGTCAAAGAAATAATAGGAAATCCTTTGTTGATGTTGTTCATTCCTGTCTGATTCTTTGTGATCATATTTGGGATTTGTTTTTCCAGACTGATTTCATGCAGCTTCTCGCAGTAGTATGGTAAGTATGATATGATATTGATTATGATTATGATAATATTAATATAATCCCTGTCCTTAAAGATTCTTAAAGACAATGAATGGCCATCTATCAGACATGCTAGAGAAAGGATTTTTCATGAGTGAGGGGTTGGATCAGCATTTTTTAATTCCACTTTAAAGTTATCAAAATTCTGATTCTAAGTGTTCATATGGCCTTGGGGAAATCAATTAACTACTCTAGATTTCAGTTTACTCATTGGACTTCTAAGCTCAAAGGTGTCGGGCATTTTCTCAAACTGTACCTTGGAAGCCCCTACCAGTGTTCTGCCAACTGATTATCAAGCAGCCTAAATTAGCTTTTAGGAAAGTTGTTTCCTAAGCAAGTACAGTAAGGATTTTTCTTATAGAAATATCTTCTACCAATGCGCCACCAATTAATTTTCAGGCAGTATTAATAAGCAAGTACAACAGAAATATCTTCTACCATTATGCTGCCAATTGATTATCAGCAGACATTCATTAGCCTTTAGGAGAGTTATTTCCTAAGCAGGGATAATAAGGCTGTTTTGTTTTGTTTTGTTTTGCTTTGTTTACAGAAATATATTCCTTTCCAAATCAGACATCTATATAACTTAAAGATGTAATATGGTTATGCAGAAAGCAAGAATAACAGATAGACATTGCCAAGTATGCAATGTCAATGCACTAAGTGAAGGCTTCTAGCATTTTGGCTGTACCCTAGAAGATTTATCAAAGGAAACAGACAAGGGTAAGGGCAATGTGACACAGTGCATAGAGAGTTGCCCTCCAGGTCAATCAGACCTACATTTAAGTTCTGTCTCTGAACTGGCTGTGTGACCCTGGACAAGTCACTTGAATATTCTGTGTCCTAGAAACCTCTTCAAGACTATAAATCAAAGAACAAGTGTTGTTTTTTTTTTGCTTTCTCTTGTTTTGCTAAAGGGAACTTCCATACCAGGAATCTCCTACATTGATGAAATCACAGGTCTTGACTTTTTAAAATGAACAGGATTAGCCTAGAATAAAAAGACATGCATAGATTGTCACCTGCACCCTGGGAAGAAAATACCTACATTGCAAAAGGTCCTTGGTAGTGGAGCATGCTTCCAGATTAAAAACTTTCTCTGCATTAGGGGCTCTTCTGGAAGTCTGGAAAATCCTGTGAACCCTTTATCAGAATCATGTTTTTAAAAGCATAAAATAAAATATGTATGATTACCAGGGAACTCAATTATATTGAAATAGTAATCACAATATGAAAAATTCCAGGTTCTTGGACTCCTTAAAACTGGTCCATGGATTCAAAGGACCCATGGACTATCTCCAAGGTCCTTTCCAGTTTTATTTCATTATTTTTATTTGTTTTATTTGTTTATTTTTATTTAATCAGATGCAGCTATTTTGAAATCTGATCAAATGTCTCTCAAACTCCAGGAGGAAATGTTACCCAAATGTCAGTTTTGTGAGTAGATATATGTGTATATTCTTGCTTGTGCCTGTATGTGATGCCAGGGCAATGGTCCCAGGCAACTTGGATTAATGATGTTTTTCACTGCTCAGGCAGGTTGCAAAGGTTCCCCAGGTCATATTATGGGCAAAGAAAAAATACATTTTCATGGGTTCTTACAGAGTTCTTTGCCATCAGGAAAGTGAACAGGACTGATGACTTGGTATTTTCTGCTTGAGTCAAAGGGCAGTCAAATGACTGGACAGATTGTGGGGTGATGGAATGATAAACAGATTTATTGGAAGGCATGTTATTTTTTTAGGGTTTTTTTTTGCAAAGCAATTGGGTTAAGTGACTTACCCAAGGCCACACAGCTAGGTAATTATTAAGTGTCTGAGGCTGGATTTGAGCTCAGGGATTCTTGACTCCAGGGCTGGTGCTGTATCCACTGGGCCACCTAGCTGCCCTGGAAGGCACTTTATACTCTGGAGGAAAATAGATCTCAGAGGGCATTGTCTTTTCCTGGTTTTCCAGGGTTGGGAATTGAGATGAGGTTTCCTGCCCCTTTTTTTCATTTTACATTTTGCTGAACTTTTGTGTTCTAGAGAAACTTACTCTAATAAGATAAGATAGAGTTTTCAAATGCTAGAGTGGAAATAGGTCATCTAGTCTAAATTACAGGGCAGCTAAGTGGCTTGGTGGATAGAGTGCTGGTTCTAGTTAGGAAGCCTCATATTCCTGAGTTCAAATCTGGTCTCAGATACTTACTAGCCCCTCAATAGCATGGTTGACAAGCGGTATTTGAACACCCTCAGCAATTCAGCAATAATAGCAAACTCATTACTACTAGGGGAAAAAGTACCAATGTACTTTGGAGTTCCAGATGTGAATTCTACCTCTGAAACTTGCATGCTTTGTTACTATGGAAAGTCACTTAACCACTCCACTTCAGTCTCCTCATCTGTAAAGTGAGGGATATTGTATTAGATCTAAGGTCCCTTCCTAATTTAATCCCTTTGGATGGAGAAGCTGGTCTGGAAGTCAGGAAGACCTGAATTCAAATCCATACTCAGACACTTACTAACTGTGAGACCCTGGGCAAGTAACTTAATTTTTGTCTTCTTTCAGTTTCTTCAACTGTAAAAATGGGATAATCATAAAATCATAACAACCCAGGGTTGTTATGATCAAGTGAGATAATATTTGTTAAGTATATAGCACTGAGCCTGGGACATATTAGGTACAACATAAATGCTAGCTATGATGATGATGATGATGATGATGATGATGATGATGATGATGATGATGATGACAAAGACTATGATGATGATAACTTTATGGTTTTAGGTCTCTTGAGGTGAACTGTTCCTTTGCTGGACAACTGAGCCTCAATCAGAATAGGGCTAAGTAAATTCTTGGCTGATTGATAGATTTTATATAATTGTAATGAGCAAGGGGGGAGAGGTGTGGATAAGCATATCCATTGAGCTCAGCTGATGAAATCCTCACATGGAAGAAGCTGAGGAGCCTGATGGCATGATGACAGTTCATGGAAGGGTCCTTCTCCTTGATTTGGAATGCACACAGACATCTTGGTTCCAACAGGGTAACCAGGGTGAAAAGGAGTATTTTGGTTGGCTGTGTAGTTAGACCTGGAAGGGGGAACAGAGAGAATGGAAAAGTGAGTCTTTTGTTGTTCCTCTTTTCCTCTCTGATGGAGTTTGAGGAGAGAGACATGTTGCAAGACTGGGAGAAGAGAAGCCATATCTTCCCTATCTGACATTAATATATAGTCTTTGAATACAAGCCTCTGTTCTTTGCATCAGCATATTTGTTCTTTCCTATTTTAGGTGAATTAATATGAAAGACAGCTATGTCCTTGTAAGATTTGAAAGGTCAAAATGGCAAGTCAGGAAAGATTCTTGCTAGGTTTTGTCGTCAACCTATTCAAAGGACTATAGGAAAAAACATGTTTCTCTCTTCTTTGTATTGGTATGAAATATTTGCACTTTTCTTCTTGTCAAATCTTCACAATAAAATCCCTTTGTAAATGTGAATTCATGTTAATTGATTAAATGATTAATCACTAGTGGTTCTGGTAAGGAGAACCCATGAGAATGGGGGTTCAAATCAACGGTATTGAAAAGAATTATCCCCATCTAGTGATATTCTGTTAAATGCTAACAATTGGTATTCAGAAAAAAATGTACATATGCCATCCATACTTTTAAGTTTAATATTCATTATTAACATTTTCCTCAAGTCTAGAAATTTAATAAAACAATAGATCAAGCTGATTTGTAGTATTTGCTAATTTCCAAAGTGTAAATGCTCACACTGAAAATTTAGCAAGCATGTCTCTTGAACTTGCACAAGTTAGCTCCAGCTCACCACAACCTCTAGGCCTTGGAGTGGGTCCTCTAGGACTCTAAGAGGGAAATATAGGTATTCTGATTCCAGAAATCTGTCACTGTGTGAATGGGTTGAAAGAGTACAACCTAATATCTCATGGATATTGGTACCCCTTCCACTGGTACAAATTATACTACACCCAGGGCCTCATGGCTTCTATGGCTTCCTGTAAATTCTCCATGATGGGTCCATCAAATAGCCTTGGAACTTTCCTCAAAATTTCTGAATTTTGTATGATTATGGATAGAGTTCTCAGTATGGTTTTTTTTTAGGTTGTTTTTTTTTGCAAGGCAAATGGGGTTAAGTGGCTTGCCCAAGGCCACACAGCTAGGCAATTATTAAGTGTTTGAGACCAGATTTGAACCCAGGCACTCCTGACTCCAGGGCCGGTGCTTTATCCACTACGCCACCTAGCCGCCCCTATGAGTTCTCAGTATGTTGACTGGTTTTTCTTTACTTATGCTCCATGATTACCCTTTTCCTTTATTCTGATATCTGATATCCTTTATTCCCCCTTTTCTCTTGTTGTTTTTTGGTTATTTGTAGCAGACTAAATGTGGTTATATGTAGCAGACTACATGTGCCCTCCATGGATCTATCTTTTAATTACTCTTAATACTGTAATAGCTAGATCACACTTACATTCATTATCTCAGTTGATCCTTCCAATAACATGGTAAGATAGGTATTATTATCATTCCCATTTTACAGATAAGGAAACAGAGGTTATGACTTGCTCAGGGTGGCACAGCTAGTGAGTGTCTGAGACAGGATTTGAGCTTGGGTCCTCATACTTCCAACTTCATCACTCTAGTCATTATGCTAATGATGATAATGGTGGGATCTACAGTTTTCATTCTTCAGAGACTTTAATATTTGTTTCAGTTCTCATGATCATACTGTAACAACATTAATCTTAAAACTATGAACCTTTTCTCAAAAAGCTTGATATTGTTAAAAATCACAGCACACTTGGCTAAAGGCAATCAAACCTCTCTTCTGTTCAATAATTGGAAGATTACATTGCATCATTCCCAACATTTCTCCAACAAAGATTCAAGAAAATCCACTTCCCTTCAACTTCATTCATTCAAACAACATATTTTGAATCTTTCCAGTGCCCAACAGTTTCTTCACTTAATCAGATGTTCAATGACATATTGTCCCTGACTTTAGAGAACTTCAAGTCTAGTAGAGAAAGGAGACATCATTCATCCTCAAATCTTTCTTCATCCTGTTACCTCTCCCTTCTCAACGTCTTTGTTCTTCCACAATTATCCAATCAGTTGTCAAGTTTTGTTAATGCTATTTCTCCAACATCTTTCATATTCATCCTCTTCTTTCCACTCTCACAGATTCTATATACATACATAAAATATATATTTGTGTATATAGAATAGGACTTGTGAGTTTATTGATGTAGGAAATTCCTGAGTGAGGAAACTACTTTTCCAAAGCAGCATTTTCTCTAAAATTTATGGCCTTAGAACACTTGGATCTGATCATGGAAACAGTGTCTTGACTAGTTATATATATATATATATGTCAGTATACGACAAAGGTGAAATTTTAATCTGAATTTTCCTGACTTTGAGGCTAATTCTTGGGGCAGCTAGGTGGTTCAGTGGATAGAGCAGCAGCCCTGGAGTTAGGAGTACCTGAGTTAAAAACTGGCCTCAGACTTTTAATGATCACCTAGTTATGTGACCTTGGGCAAATCACTTAATCCCACCCCCTTAAATAAATTTTTTTTTAAAAAGAGAGAGACTAATTCTCCATCCACTATGACAGGTCGCATCACATGGCAGGTGTTTAATGAGTGCCTGCTGAATTTAATCAATATGTTTAAAAATATATAATACATAGTGATATAGGTTAGAGCCCTGATCTTGGAGGTTTCTACCAATTTTCTATCCTTTGATCCTTTTATCTTATGATAAAATCTAATTGTGATAGTGTAATGTAATGGTAAGAGCAAAAATCTTTGAATCAGAAGACTAGGATTTTGGTCCTGAATATGAAACTCACTAGCCATGTAGCTGTGGGCAAGTCACATAATTTATCTGAGTCTTCATTTCCTCATCAATAACTTGGTGAATATGGTGGTGGGGCAGATTCTTATACTGCCTGCCCACACAGTGTATAATGTGCTATAGAAATCTGTAAGGGTAGTCTCCCTGTACCCTTGGAAGGTCCCTTTGCCACATCAAGCTCAATGGAGGGAAGAAAAGTAAATGTTTGCCCTGAGCCCCCAATCTGGTGTAAACTCAACCCATGAAGTAGGTGTATCAACAGAAATCAAATAATAAAATATTGAAATGAACAATACTATCAAAATTTAACTTAAGGGTGAAATACTTATTAATAAAACTATACTTAACTTCTCATAAACAATCCTAGAGGTGGCTCAATAGATTGTGCTCTGGAAATTCAAAACTGACTTCAAATATTTACTAGCTCTATGACCCTGAGACACCTCTCTTAGACTCACTTTTCTCATCTGTAAAATGAAAATAATAATAGCATCTATCTCCCAGGATTTTTGTGAGGATCAAAGGAGATATTAATTGTTGAAGTGTTTCACAAATCTTAATGATATTATTAATACCTAACCTTATTAATATTAATTATTTAAATATGCAGTTTTAAATTAATAAATAAAATATATTATTAATTGCTAGTATTATTAATTCACCTTAGAGTCTCCCAAGTCAATTGGAAGAAGGGAATAAATCCCTGAGAGGAAAATGTTCTCTAAAGAAAAATATTTCTGCAGTAATAGTTCTTTCAACATCTTCATGTTTCCTAACCCATGCTTCTGGAGCGATCCCATCTTAACTTACTGACTTGTAGGATGGCAAAAGAAAAAATTTTGACTTGGGTCTCAGTATTTTATTATTCATCTAACTCGAGACCCTCTGAGCTCTATAAAACACATTTTAGTCAGTTTAAAGAACCCACACAATACTGTTGCTGTTATTTAATCATTTCAGTCATGTCTGACACTTCAGTCATGACCCCATTTGGGATTTTCTTGACAAAAATACTGGAGTTTTTGCCATTTCCTTCTCCAGCTCATCTAATAGATGAGACACACAGAGTTAAGTGACTTTCCCAGAGTCACATGGTTAGAAAGTGTCTGAGGTCAGATTTGAATTTAAGAAAATAGGTCTAAATGACTTTGATCTAGCCCTCTGTCCACCGAGCCACCTAGCTGCTCATGAAATATGGGGGGATTCTATATTCTTCAAGTCATTTTAGGAACCTAAAACATTATCCAGGTCCATGATAAATGATTTTATATCATCTATATTTCTATCATATCCTTAGTCCGACAGTCTCTGTTTCATTCTTACTGTCTCTGTCTTTCTCTTCTCCAGTGACCACTAATGTCTTCCCCTCTAAGATTACTTTCCATCTATTCTAATTGTATCTTGTATGTATCTATTTATATCTGCATTGTCTCCCCCATCAGAATTGAAAGAGTTTTACTCATCAAAGATCCCTCTGGAATGGAATTGGAGTCAATCAGTAAGCAATTAAATGCTTATTCTATTGGACACTGAATTAAGTGCTTCAGATGCAAAGAAAATCAAAATCAGGGCTTGCTTGCAAGTAGCTCACATTCTACAGGAGGAAATAACATGTAAATAATCGTTATAGTGATAGAAAGAAGATAGAAGGAATCACTGGGACTGAATTCCATACTTACTATCTCTGTGTCCTTGAGTAAATCACTTCATTGTTTTGAGTCTCAGTGCCTCATCTATAAAATGGGAATAATCATAATAATGTGCCAACTAATCTACAGGGCATAGGATACAGCTCCATCTTCAGAGCCAATAAGACACTTGGGTTCATGTTGCATCTCTGACACAAACTGTGTGACCTTAATGGTGTCTGCTCCAGGTAACTTCTGTAAGTAACAGAGAAGTGAAACCTGCCTGGATAGAGAGAGGTGATTCCTAGGGGAGTTCCACCAAAAAGTGAAATCACAAGTCTGGTCTCTAACTCTTACCCACTTCACAGGGTTACTATGATCAGAGTACTTTGTCAGATGAAAAGTACTCAATGAATGTGAGCTCAGAAGTCCCTGTTTGTTAAAGCTGAAATAAACCTATGAAATGATCAGTTCAATTCAACAAGCATTCTTTAAGCAGGCATTACACTAGGTGTTGGGGATGCTAAAACAAAAATTAAAGGATTCCTGCCTTCAAAAGACTTCATTTTGCTGCGTAAAGGGGTGGGGGTTAAATCATTTACAGATTTGTTATGTGAAAGATATAGAAAGCAAAGGAAAAGGATTTTTTAAAAAGATAATTTTATTTGGATTTTTGGAAGACAGGGAAGAGTACAAAAATATGTCCAGTTAATCGTCATATATGTGAATCTGGTTTTGGAGATTTGTGACCCAACCTTCTGTGTTAGACAAAGAAACAGAAGTCTAGAAAATAACTTGTTCAAGTTCACGAAAGGAGTTGATGAATTTGAAACAAGTTTTCTGTCTCCTTTTCCTCTTCCTCCTCCTCCTCCTCACCTTCCTCTTCTTCTCCTTCTCCTCCTTCTTTTCTTCTACTTCCTCCTCTTTTTCCTTCTCCTCATCCTCTTCCTCCCCTTTATCTTTTTTTATTATAATCACCATTTCTTTATTGAAATTTGCACAACTGAGGTCAGGTTTGGCATTTCCAGAGAGATTTTTCTTCCTTGAAAACAAATAAGCCCCAGCTCAACACAATCCAAGCCTTTTCAGGCATCAGGAACTAGAAAGAATAGAGGAGGAAATGAGGGTTCATTTGTTGCTCCAACTGAAGGATGAGGGGCAAGTCATTCTCAGGACAGGAACCTCGCCACTGAAAAAGACTGGGTTAGTTTCAAGGGTTATATTTGGGAAATGCAGCCAAAGAACAAAGGCACCCTCTTGAATTGACCTGCTCTCTGAAAGGGCACATTTCTGTGAGGGGGTTGATACCAGCATCATATATTTATATATTTATATATATATATATATATATATATATATATGTATATATATATATATATATACATATATATATATATGAATAATAAATACATAGTTCACTGACTGGAAGTTTTAATAATCAGGAATCTTTTTTAATTAAAAAGATTTTATTTATTTTGAGTTTTACAATTTTTCCCCTAATCTTACTCCCCCCCCCCCACAGAAGGCAATTTGCCAGTCTTTACATTGTTTCCATGGTATACATTGATCCAAATTGAATGTGATGAGAGAGAAATCATATCCTTAAGGAAGAAATATAAAGTATAAGAGATAGCAAGACCAGACACTAAGATTTAATTTTTTTTTCTAAATTAAAAGTAATAGTCGGGGTGGCTAGGTGGCATAGTGGATAAAGCACTGGCCTTGGAGTCAGGAGTACCTGGGTTCAAATCTGGTCTCAGACACGTAATAATTACCCAGCTGTGTGGCCTTGGGCAAGTCACTTGACCCCATTTGCCTTGCAAAAAAAAACCTAAAAAAGAGTAATAGTCCTTGGTCTTTGTTCAAACTCCACAGTTTTTTCTCTGGATACAGATGTTATTCTTCATTGCAGATAGTCCCAAATTGTCCCTGATTGTTGCACTGATATAATGAGCAAATCCATCAAGGTTAATCATCGCCCCCATGTTGCTGTTAGGATGTACACTGTTTTTCTGGTTCTGTTCATCTCACTCAGCATCAGTTCATGCAAATCCCTCCGGGCTTCCCTGAATTCCCATCCCACCTGGTTTCTAATAGAACAGTAATGTTCCATGACATTCATATACCACGGTTTGCTAAGCCATTCCCTAATTGAAGGACATTTACTTGATTTCCAATTCTTTGCCACCACAAACAGGGCTGCCATGAATATTTTTGTTCAAGTGATGTTTTTACCCTTTTTCATCATCTCTTCACGATATAGACACAGTAGTGGCTTTGCTGGATCAAAGGGTATGCGCATTTTTGCTACCCTTTGAGTGTAGTTCCAAATTGCTCTCCAGAAAGTTTGGATGAGTTCACAGCCAGGAATCTTTTTTGCAATTTTTTTGGATAAATCCAAAATATATGTATATTATTCCTCCTGAAAGTTAGTTTCCAAGGATTAAATTTATCTCCAGGACAAGTTATGTAGCTTGGATCGAATTCTGACCTTATTATCAGGAAGACTAATTATCAGGGTCTGAATCTTGCTGCTGGTTTCTAGCTGTGTGGCCATAGACAAATCACTTAACTTCTCAGGTACCTCAGGTTTTCCACCTGTGAAATGGGAATGGTACTACTAACTTTTGTGGAGTTATATAAATGCAATTGCTATTTTTATTAAGTCAAATTTACCTTCTCTGTCTTCATTTTCCAGCTCATCTTCATTTCTAATTCTATAGGATGGGAGCTAGATGGTTAGGGAAGCTACATGACCTTTTTAATGTAAGGATCTCAGGCACATCACAGAACACCACAATTACTTGGAAAAGTAGACTTACCTAAGGAGGAAGTGTTGTATAGTGATAAGTGTTTTAGGTAGAAGGCCTTAATATTGATAATTACTTAGCTGAGTCACCAAAACCTCCTTGATCCTCAGTTTCTTAATTTGCCAATTGGGAAAATAACATTTGTATTGCCTACCTGAGGGAGTTAGTGTGGTGAAAATATTTTAGACAGTAGATAATGACAATGATGATGATGATGATGATGATGATGATTCTAGCATTAGAAAAATTGTTTACAAGAATATAAATACATTTTCTTGTGAAATTCTTGATTAGAAGGAAAAACTGAGAAAGGCAGGGAACAGCTCCACCTGGGGCACAAGAGGTGGGAATATCTTAAGATATTACTTCTCATAAATAAATGGTGCTTAAGTTCCAGAAAACCTGATTTTCCAGATAGAGTTACTAAAATCAAAATTCTTTTTAAATGACCATAATATTGACATCAACAATACTTATCAGCTTCCATGGCAAAATACTGCCAAGTTGACAACCTCAATTAAATGATGTGTCTGGACTGAATCTGCAGCAAGACAAATTGATTGTGAGAGGCAAGTGTGGTATTGTAAATAGAGGGCTGGCCCTAGATTTGGGAAGAAATTCATGGGTTCAATAATTATCCTTTTATGAACTACTATTTGTGGAATCATGGAAAAATCACTTAAACTTTCAGTGTCCAAAGCAACTTTCTTTTTTTAAAAAAAATGAATATGTATGAATATCTTTGATTTTATATCATCTATATTTTGTATTATATTCTTATTCCTTCAGTCTCTCATTCTTATTGTCTCTGTCTTTCTCTCCTTCACTAGTGCCTTTCCCTCTAAGATTGCTTTCCATCTATTCTAATTGTACCTTGTATGTATCTATTTATATCCACATTGTCTCCCCCATCAGAATATATGCTCCCTGAGGGCCAGGATTGTTTGTGCTTCTTTGAATCCCCAATATCTAGAATAATTCCTGGCACAGAAATAAGTACTTACCAAATGCTTGCTGACTGAAAGATTGATCTTGCCTATGATCTCCATTTTATTTTGTGTCCCCCTAGCATTGTGGAAACAACCATACTATACACAGATTTTTTTTTAATTTTTATTAAAGATATTATTTGAGTTTTACAGTTTTCCCCCAATCTTGCTTCCTTCCCCCCACCCCCCACCCCACAGATAGCACTCCCTCAGTCTTTACTTTGTTTCCATGTTGTACATCAATCCAAATTGGGTGTGATGAGAGAGAAATCATATCCTTAAAGAGAATAGAATTCTCAGAGGTAACCAGATCAAACCATAAGACATCTGGGTTTTTTTCCCTAATTAAAGGGAATAGTCCTTGAACTTTGTTCAAACTCCACAGCTCCTTATCTGGATACAGATGGTACTCTCCTTTGCAGACAGCCAAAAATTGTTCCCAATTGTTGCGCTGATGGAATGAGCAAGTCCTTCAAGGTTGATCATCATTCCCATGTTGCTGTTAGGGTGTACAGTGTTTTTCTGGTTCTGCTCATCTCACTCAGCATCAGTTCATGCAAATCCCTCCAGGTTTCCCTGAAATCCCATCCCTCCTGATTTCTAATAGAACAATAGTATTCCATGACATACATATACCACAGTTTGCTAAACCATTCCCCAATTGAAGGACATTTACTGGATTTCCAATGCTTTGCCACCACAAACAGGGCTGCTATAAATATTTTTGTACAAGTAATGTTTTTACCCTTTTCCCTCATCTCTTCAGGGTATAGACCCAGTAGTGGTATTGCTGGGTCAAAGGGTATGCACATTTTTGTTGCCCTTTGGGCATAGTTCCAAATAGCTCTCCAGAAGGGTTGGATGAGTTCACAGCTCCACCAACAGTATACACAGATTCTTTATCTGTTCCTTTGTTGGTGTCTTCTAAATGTTTGTTATGTCTTTTCTTCTTAGAAGAACATTAAGACCTGTAAAATTAGAGGTAATAGCAATTAGAAGGTTTCAGAGATCTGTTTGAACTTTAGCTCTACGTCTAGGCTGTGCTCAACCTTTCATGTTAGATCCCCCCGATTCATGGTTTATATCCTTATATATAACTCTCTCCCACATTTCATACCCTGGATCCCACCTCTTCTCACTACGGTGGCTTCACTTTCACTCTAGAGTATAATTTCCATCCCAGATCAATGTTCATTGAACACTCATTTAGAAGATTAGGTTCTTGAGGAAATCTGACTTGTTTCATTCCTATCACCATTTTTTTAATTTTTCTTCTTTTGACATTTTGTAAGTGGAATATAAAATATAACCTTATAGGTGAAGTTGGTGTGGGGTAAGAGTGCCAAGTATTTATTTAATACCTACTATTTGTTAGACACCATGCTAAGTACTTATTAAATATCTCATTTGATCTTCACAACAATTTTGGGAAAATATGTATTATTAATATCCCATTTTACAGTTGAGGAAACTGAGGAAGAAGTTAAGTGGCTTGTCCAGAGTCTGAAGCAGGAGTCGAACTCAAATCTTCCTGGCTCCAGGTCTGGTATTATAATCTACTGGGAAAACCTTAGGATTTAGAGCTAGAAGAGATCTTAGAGCTTAGAGACCCTGAAGCCCCAAATTTCTATTTTACTGATAATGTAACTGAAGCCAAAATGGGGAAATGATTTGCCCAAAGTCAAGTAGGTGGAAGGAAGGAAGGAAGGAAGGAAGGAAGGAAGGAAGGAAGGAAGGAAGGAAGGAAGGAAGGAAGGAAGGAAGGAAAGAAAGAAGGAAGGAAGGAAAGAAAGAAGGAAGGGAGGAGGGAGGGAGTGAAGGAGGAAGGGAGGGAGGGAGGGAAGAAGGAAGGAAAGGAGGGAGGAAGGAAATGAGAAAAGGAGAGAAAGAAGAGAGGGATGGAAAAAAAGAAGGAAGGAAGAAAGATTTATCAAGTTAAGTAAGAACTTTACAAACATTATCTCATTTAATCCTCACAACTCTGAGTGGTAGGTAAGTAGCAGATGCAGGACTTGAACCCAAGTCCTCTGTGTCTCCAAATCCCAGGTTCTTCTCACTGTGGAACCTACCTCCTAACCTTCTCTCTTCACTGAGAGCCTAATACATATTGCCTAGACCCCACTTGAGGAGTGCTGGTTGGGCACAGATGTCCCATATATTTTCTGCTTCAGAAAAAGCAGTTTTTCCTTCTGGGAAGAGCTTGAGAATCCTCACCAGTTCTATGGAGCTGTGAATACCTGCATTTCTTTAGGTTTTTCTTTTTTTGCAAGGCAGTGGTGTTAAGTGACATGCCCAAGGTCACACAGCTAGGTAATTATTAAGTGTCTGAGACTGGATTTGAACTCTGGTCCTCCTAACTGCAATATCAGTGCTCTATCCACTGCACTACCTAGTTTCCCTAAATACTTGCAATTCTTTGCTCTCTGGATGGTTATAAGGGAAATATTTTGTCATTCTGAAAGTGTTTTAGATAGTAAGATCACCTAATTATGCCCAGAAGTTCTCATTTCCATCTCATAGAAGAAGAAGAGGAGGCAGAGTAGCTGTTCTCCCTATGAAGTCCCAGTGGCAGTTCTTAAGAGAGCCCTTGACTTGGAGTCAGAGTAGAAAGTTCGCAGTCATGGCTTTCCTATTCATAGATCAGGTGGCCTTGAGAAAAGGATGTCACCACCATATTTGGGTGTCATATCCACCACTTACTGGGAACAGAGATCCCATCCAGTTGGGATAATCTTTACCCCAGTTTTAATGCATCATTAAATAATAGTGGATGTGGAGAAAAGAGAGAATCAACCTCAGATTCTGGAAGCCTTCAGGTCAAGTCTCACTTTTGACAATAACTGAAGTGTGACTCTGGGCAAATCAGCTAACTTGTTAGCACCTCAGACAGCTAGGTGAATCAGTGGATAGAGCCACTGACCCTGGAGTCTGGAAGACCCAACTTCAAATCTGGTCTCAGACACAATGTGATCCCAGGCAAATCTCTGCCTCACCTCTGCCTCAATTGCTTAATCTTTAAAAAGGGGGTAATACGAGTATCCACCTTCTAGAGTTGTCATGAAGATCAAGTGAAATAATATTTGTAGAGTCTAGCACATATCACATACTAGTTATTTAATAAATATTTTCCTTCCTTCCTTCTTTTCTTCCTCCCTTCTTTCTCTCCCTTCTTCCTTTGCTTTCTTCCTTCCTTTTTCTTTTCCTTCTTTCCCTTATTCCTTCCTTCTTTCTCTCCTCCCTTCTTTCCTTTCTTTTTTTCTTTTCCTTCCTCCCCTCCCTTCCTTTCTTCCTCCCTTCTTTCATTTCTTTTTTCTTCCTCCTTTCCTTTCTTTCTTCCTTTTTTCTTTTCCTTGCTTCACTCCTTTCTTTCCTTCCTCCTTCTTTCTCTCCCTCCCTTCTTTCCTTTCCTTTTTCTTTTTTCTTTTCCTTCCCTCCTCCCTCCTTCCCTCCCTCCCTTCCTCCCTCCCTCCCTCCCTTCCTCCCTCCTTCCCTCCCTCCCTCCCTTCCTTCCTTCCTTCCTTCCTTCCTTCCTTCCTTCCTTCCATCAGTAATCTGCTTTGGAAGAGTAATTACCTTATGTCAATGAAGTCATGGGTCTAGCTCAAAAAAATGAATATAAATTTGACTTTAAAACTACAAAGTGAGGGATTATCTCTTTGAGCCTTCCAACAACCAGTGATCCAGAGAGAATAGACTTTTTAATCCCCATTTGACAGATGAGGAAACAGAGTCAGAAAGAAGTGATGTGACAGAGCTAGTGAATGGCCCAGCCTGGAATCCTGTCTTCTTTTCTAGACCCATGCTCTTTGGCTCCTAACTACATCTCACAAGTGCATCTGTCTGACACTTTTATTTGCCTCCTCATGATATTTTCTAGTGTGCCTTGACAAGCAAGAATTGGGTTTGCACTTCTATAGACAAGAAAAATTTGGAAGATAAACTTCTCCTTTGTTTTACATGGGGGCATAGCTTCCAAGCGATGTCCCATTAGAAGATTAGTTTTTATGAAGGAAGTGTGTGGGATCCTTCAGAGATGGTTTTGAAAGGGGAATGACTAATCACCACATAGGCATCCATGATTCACAAAGCAAGGGACCAACTCTAGGTCAACATTGACCTAAACAAATCATTTAACCAAATAAACTTGAAAGTTAATAAGAAGGATGAATGGATGAAAAGGGAAGGATGGAGGGAGGGGAAAAGGGAGGGAAGGAAGGAAGGAAGGAGGAAAAGAAGGAAGGAAGGAAGGAAGGAATGAAGAAAAGAAGGAAGGAAGGATAGGAAGAAGGAAGGATGGATGGAAGGGAAGGAAGGGAAGGAAGGAGTGAAGGCAGGAGGAAGAAAAAGGAAGAAAGGGAGGAGGGAAAGAAAGAATGTGGTAAAGAAGAAAGGAAAGATGAAAAAGGATGGGAGGGAGGGAGGGAGGGAGAAGGAGGAAGGGAGGGAGGGAGAAGGAAAAAGGAAGGAAAGGAGCAAGTAAAGAAGGAAGGAAGGAAGGAGGGACAGAAGGTGGGAGGAAAAAAGGAAGGAAGGAAGGAGGGGGAGAGGGAGGAAGAAAAAGGAAGAAAGGGGAAAGAAGGAAGAAAGGAGGTAAAGAAGAAAGGAAAGAAGAAAAAGGATGGAAGGAAGGAAAGGAGGGAGAAGCAAAAAGAAAGGAAAGGAGGAAGGAAAGAATGAAAGAAAGAAAGAAAGAAAGAAAGAAAGAAAGAAAGAAAGAAAGAAAGAAAGAAAGAAAGAAAGAAAGAAAGAAAGAAGGGGAAAATATTTGTTATGCATTTATTATCTTTCAGGCACTATTCTAAGTGCTGGGGATCCAAAGACTGGCAAGCATGACAGGAAATCCCTGCCCTCAAAGAGCTTAACATTCCTATGAGTCTAAAAGAAAAGAAATAAGTAAGTACCTACCATATAGTAGGCACTTCTCTAAGCCTTTAACAAATATTATTTCATGATCTTCACAACAATCCTGGGAGATGGGTGGTATTATGATCTCCATTTCACTGTTAAGGAAACTGAGATAGACAGAAGTTAAGTGATTTGTCATAGTTACATATCTATTAAGTGTCTGAGGTTAGATTTGAATGTGAATCTTCCTGTCTGCTGGTCAGTTTGTTCATCTATACAATGAGGAAATTGAATTAGATCAGAGGTGTGAAATGAGCAGCAGCAATCCTAAATATGTAGGCAAGACAGATAGATAGATGGACAGATGGACAGACAGACAGGTGGATGGATGCAGGAAGGGATGAAGGGAAAAATAGATAGTGTGATAGGTAAATAAATTAAATAGATGATAGAAAGATAGATAGATAGATAGATAGATAGATAGATAGATAGATAGATAGATAGATAGATAAACAGATGGATGGATGGAAGAATTGGTAGCTACATGGATGAAGAAATGGATGGAAGGAAGGAGGGAGGGAAAGATAGATGAATAGAAAGGTGACAAATCGATTGATAAAAAGATAGAATACAATAGAACATTGATAAGTCAATATCCTGGGCATTTATTATTATATATGGTTTAGGAGTCTCCCCTTTCTATTTAAGTTAAACACCACTCTAGATATAACTCTAGATCTATGTTCTAATCTCCTTTCATAAGATTTATATTGTTCTAACCTCTCTCAAAATGTCTGGGAAGCTAACTAACTGGACAAAGATGACCCAGGGAATCAGTGGTATGTATGTGTTTGGCAATTTGACCTTAGAGAGAGGATTCTAAGAAGACAGCAGTGTAGGTCAAAAAAAATTCAGTTATCTAAATTTCTGCCACAAAAGACAGAATATCACCTCAGTTCAGCAGAAATAAAGATGGGATAAAGCTGTGTTCTCCTAAGACCACTTCAGAAGACCCCAAGAAAATCCTGACCCCCAGTGGCCTCCAGGTCTATTTTGTGGATTCAACAAAAACAAACTCTGGAGATAGTTGGACTAAAAAGCAACCCAGCCTTAGGAACTTTCATTTGGCCTACAGTGTGGGGATCTGATAACTGAGGAGGAGAAGACTGAAGGATCTTTCATTCTCAAGGGTTACCAAGCATAGGTATCCTGACCAGAGGCTTGCTGGGCTGTGTCTGTAGGGAGAAGGAGCCAATGCACTCCTCATAAATGCAGTAGCAGAGGGGCAGAGAACCTATTGGTTGAGGGCATTCTGCAGGACAGCAGAGTCCCTAGTTTCTGTTCCAGGGCAGAGGACAGCTGGAGTGTGCAGCTACCAGAGGGGCCTCAGGGAGACCAATCATTTGCTGAGCACTGTGGCTGGGGGCCCTAGTTGTAGTTTAGGAATGGAGCGGAGAGCCCTGAAACAGACTTCAGAAAATAACAGTAAGAAGGACCTGAGACTAGGAGCTTCACTCTCCATACCTCAGGACTAGAATTTGATTACACTAATAGCGGCTAAAAACAAACTAAAACAAAAAAGTCAAATCAAAATGAGTAAACAAAGGAGAAAGAACCCAACCTAGGTAGTTACTATGGGAATAGAGAAGATCTGGGTTCATATTCAGAGAGCTTAAAAAAAACCATTCCTTTTCCAGGGAAAAAGCTCAAATGTTTCCAAGCACAAAAGGAGTTCTTGGAAGACCTTTAAAAGAACTTTTAAAATCAAATGAGAGAGACTAAGGAAAAAGAGTGAGAAATAAGAACAATCCAAGAAAATAAAGGCCATTTTGAAAAGAAAATAAACCAACTTGAAATAGAGAATCAAAAGGAATAAATAAGAAAATAATTCCTTGAAAATTAGAATTGGCAAAGGGAAGATAATGTCAGTCCAAGACACCAAGAAATCATAAAAACAAAATCAAAAGAATGAAAAAAAGAAGAGAAACACCTCATCAGAAAAATGACTGATGTGTAGTGCAGATCAAGGAGAAATAATATAAAACTAGTCAGACTAGCTAAAAATTATGATTAAAAAAGAATCTTGCTACAACATTACAAGAAATTTTCAAGGAAAATTGCCCTAGGCAAAGCAGAAATGGAAAAAAATGGAAAAAAAATCCATCAATCACCACCTGAAAGAGATCCCAGGAGAAAAACTTTCAGGCATCTAATAGTCAAATTTAAAATCTCCCAGGTTAAGGAGAAAATAATTGGAAGCAATGAGAAGAAAGCAATTTAAATATCATGGTGCTACCATAAGGATAGCAAAAGATCTAGCATATACTTTATTAAAGGATTGTAGGTTTTGGAATGCTATATTCCATAGAACAAAAGAGTTGGAGTTACAAGCAAAGGTAGTGTCCCCAGAAAAGTTAAGTATAAACCTGAATGGGGGAAAAAAGACATTTAATAAACCAAAAGGCTTTCAAGTTTTTATGACAAAAAATCCTAGGAGTTAAGGCATGGAAGGGTGGGGAGTGTGGGAAACTTACTCTCATTGAGAATCAAAGAGGGAAGTTTGTGTGTATGTATATATGTATGTTTCTATGTATCTCTATGTGGAGGGAAGGGACAGAGAGAGAGAGAGAGAGAGAGAGAGAGAGAGAGAGAGAGAGAGAGAGAGAGAGAAAGAGAGAGAAATCAAAGTCTTCTAAATTGATAAAGAAATAGGGCAGATAGGTATGAGGAGAGGTTAAGGGAAGGACTTTTAGGGGATGAAAAAGATAGTAAAGAAAAAGAGGAAAGAGCAAAACACAAGTGCATTTAGCTTAGAATATGGATGGGACAAATTTACCCATAAAATGAACATTTTGAATTCAACAATATATTGCTTTCAGGAAACATTATAAAAGGGAAAATGTACAGAAAGACAAAATAAAGGGCAGAGATTGAATTTATTGTGTAAAAAACAGGAAGAGTAATCATGATCTCAAAGTTAAAGTTGAAAAAGATTTAATCAAAAGTGAAAAATAGAGACTACATTATGTGTCAGCAATATTATTCAATATTATTTTAGATCTCTTAAAATACCCAGATAGTATAAATACTGGAGAGTCTACCACCAAATATATACAGGAATGATATGAACATGAATATAAAACACATTTTATACAAATAAAAGATCTAAATAATTGAAGTAACATTTATTGTTCATGGGTAGGTAAAATCAATATAATTTTTAAAGTGACAATTTTACCTAACTAAATCTATTTGTTCAATGTCATCCTAATAACATTACTAAAAATATTTTATTGAGTCAGAAAAAATAACAAGTCCATTTGAAAGAGGAAGAGTTCAGGAAGTTCAAAGAAACCAAGGGAAAAAAATAAAAGAAGAAAAGTGTAAAAAGAATAATTTCAATTATTTTAAATCAATATTTTCTTATATCAATAAAACCTATGTAGTCAAGAACAGTAGGAATACAGAAAATTAAGGGAAACTTTCATAGATAATCTCCCAGATAGGATGTGATTGGATTGTAATATCATTGGTGATCTAAAAAAACATGGAAAGACTTAGATCTATGAAGGAAGATGCTATCCACCTTCAGAGAAACAGATGACAGGTGGAAATAAGCATAGTGTGAGCTTAGATGTGAATGAGTGTACATATGTAAACATGCACAGCATGATCTTACATGTGTATGAGTGTACACATGTAAACATGTACCGCATTATCTTACAGGCATGTGTATGAGTGTACATGTGTAAACGTGCACAGTTTGATCTTACATGGATGCATGTGCATGCTTGTTTACATGTATGTGCTTTTAGATATGTATATGTGTGCTTAATTGTAGCCTCCTGTTTGGTGGAGATAGGGAAGGAGGGGAAACAATAAAGTTTAAAAAAGGCACAGCAGAGAACAAATAAAAACCAAGAAAGAAGTAAAAAAAAAAAACTGGGCAAATTTGAAAACAATGTGTAATATTAATTACATAGATTTTCTTGAAATGGAAATTTATTGTTTCATTTTGCATCCTTAATGGTTTGCTATGCACATTGAAATGTTTTTTTTTCTTTTCTCATTTTGTATTTAATAAAAATTTACAAAAAAGAAACTAAACCTTAGTATCAAGCACTAGAAAGATTAAGAAGGACAGGAGTTTTGGTTCTTGTTTATGTCCTGTTTTCCTTGGGCAGTCTGAAGGAAATTATGTTCCCTTACTCAGAATAACATGTTTAAGTGCCTACAGTAATATAACTCTTGTAGGCATTTAAACATATCATTATGTATTAGCTATTATTATTATTAATAATAATAGTTAATATCGTTCTAGTGCTTTAAGGTTGGTGGATACTATTGAATTATAGTTAATTATATTTATAGTTAATTATATTCAAATAACATTTTTAAAAATTTAAACCAAATTCATGAACTGCACGTTAAGAGCTCCCAATCAAGGTGAATCCCATCAATTTAAAGATGAGAAAACTGGAGTTCATAGAAAGAAATTAGATTCTTCCAAGGTCAAAGTAGAAGGTCAGTGACAGAGACAAGGTTCAATCCCAATTCCTGATTCAGAAATCCAAGTTGCCTCTCCTCTTCTAGGAGATAGGAAGTGGGAGGTGTGGGATTTGAATTGGTCCTGTCCAGATATCCAGTGCTCATTTGGCTAGTCCTCACAGTGTTCATCAAGTTTGGATAAGGGAAAACAGTATCCTATGGAGAGTGCTCAAATCCTAGATTATAAAAATCCCATCATGGAATTAGAGGACTTTGTCAGGTTTCTTCCAGATTAAGAGCCATAGTTTACAGCTGAAACTTTTTAAGGATAAACTCATCATATATCATAGATTAAGAGCTGGAATGGACCTCAGAGGCCATTGAACTCTTCTCTTTAATTTTACAGATGAGGAAACCAAAGCCAATAGAGGTTAAATAATTTGTCTAAAGTCACAAATGTCAAAAGGAGCAGAACCTGGATGAGATTCCAGCTCTCACAACTTCCCCTTCTGCTTTTCTCACAGGTGAGAGGACAATATCTGGTGTATAATGGTTAGAACACTATATATACACATATATATGAATATATATGTTATATGTAACATATAAATATATATGTACATATATATGCCATAAAGAAAGACCAGTAAAATGAGGAGAGATTCAATAACCTTCTGACCTGAACCTATGTTCTTAGTGCATAAAACCTTGCCCAGCTTAGATCAAAAAATCAATTCTCTGAGAATATTTATGATTATTCACAAGGTCACAAGGAAGATTCAAGAATGACATTTTCCTTTTCAGCATCTGGGATGACAGAAATAATCATCAATAAGTGAATACTACAAAGTTCCATTAGCTGGTAATTAGTCTTTCCATTTTTTTGGCTATATCATGGGTTATCTCACATCCTTTGTGACGCACTGGTGATTTCCCTCCTTGTAAAGTCCACAAAGTCATGTTATACTTGGTTGCCTAATACTGGTGTAGCGGCATTGCTTTAAGAACCCTTTATATCATTAATCTTTGGTGGAAGTAGTGGTGGTGGTCTAGAGAGAAGACAAATTTCACAAATTTTCCACTCTTATAAAATGGAAATTATCCAAATCATCAGTCTCTTTGAACCTCAAGAGATCACAGAAGCATTTTGATGGAATTAAAAGCTATAAATTCCCACTCCCCCAGAGAAGCCTTCTCTCAGTGATTGTACACATCCTTTTATTATGGAGATTTTACACCTTTACAGTATCCTCCTGTTCCTAGCTTGCAGTCTTTCCCAAATATCATCCAAGCCTCAGGATATGTAGGCAGACATATTCCTAATATCAAGTTTAAATGTCCTTTAGAAGATTCTTTTTTGTTTGAGAGCAGCAAAACAGAGCTTTATTCAATAAGTCCCAATTTGACTTATCTAATTTAAACATTTGCTCTGATCAGGGACCATTTGGTACTTGTTTGGTTGTGGGACTCATTCTAATTTCTCAGGGGTTATTTTTCTTGGGGCAGGGTGGGAGGTTTCCCTTTCTCCCTGTCCCCATCATGGAGATGGGAAAGAGAAGGTGGGGGTTGGGGGGAAGGGGGACAGGGACTGTGAAATGTAAAGTATAAAGCTCTTAGATGGCTGCTTTTGTGTTGTTTATATTCACTATTGCTAAGGTCTCTCTGTGGAGAGTCAGAAGAGATCGTTTTAAAAAAAAAGGTTTCTCTTAGATAATTATAAGGAAAAAAATCATTTTAAAAAATGAGTGGATGGAGTCTGAGAGTTTTATGTGTTGGGCAGTAATCCTAAGGGTCAGACCTTCCTCAAAATCTTTTCTTTGGTTTTTACAGTAATTGCACAGATCAAATAAATAGTTATCCATTAACATTTTAGACTCTCAAGAGGGAGTATTATAAATTTGTAATATCAGTATACTTTTTAAACAGACAGCGCTAATTTCCATTGTTAGAGGAAATAATTGCTGCTCATTTTTCTTTTGCAAACAATGAAGCACCAAACTAAAATCTAGATAGTGTTCTGCTATGGAAAATTTGCTTTAAATATTATATAAGAAGATTGGTGATTTTTTTAAGGACTTTGATTTTATCACTCCTGGATTTTGCAAAAGCATTAATATCTATTTACACTTTGAACTCCCTTCTCTCCCTACCAAACAGTTCACAGGAATCTCCTGAAAAATCATAGAAGAAAACTGAATCTGACCTCTTATCTTTCCCAGGTCCTCACAGACTTCTGTGACTGGGAATATCTCTCTCTCTCTCTCTCTCTCTCTCTCTCTCTCTCTCTCTCTCTCTCTCTCTCTCTCTCTCTGTGTGTGTGTGTGTGTGTGTCTGTCTCTATCTTTCTTTGTCTCTGTCTCTATGTCACACACACACACACACACACACACACACACACACACACACACACACATAAAATCTCCATGGATTTATTAGTGCAGGGCCAGGCCCTGCTTAAGCCACTCTTCTTCCCATGTGGAGATGAGTTGTGATCCCTGCAAAGGCCAGCTCGGCCTACCCTGGCTCAGCCTGCCTGTCATATGTTGGGACCCAGAGTGTTTACAATTTCTTTGATTTACGCCTTCCAGGTGTTCATTTTTAAAACATCTCAGCACTGGGTTTATACGTTTTTACAATATATTTGTGGCCATTGGCAATCTTCATATTTATAATGTTTGATAGGCCAAGAAGACTTTTTAAAAAAAAAAATTCTGGTCAAATACCCCCCTTTTTACTTTTTTTTATTTGATTTGATTTGATTGATTTCATTTGCAAAAGTCTGCCTTACACACAAGAGAAAGGAGGAAATTAACTATTAGAAGAATTGCCAGAAAGCTCCTATTTCCAACTAATTCATTTTCCTTCAACCTTTTTCTCCAGTGCTTTCCATTGCTGTCTGTCCAAGCTTGAAGAACAAATGTCTGTCAGTATCCTGGGGTGATATTTACAAAAATATATTTTCTCCTCTTGATCAAATATGATTTCCCAGGTTCTTAAAGATTCAACCTGAAATGAATGTTGATTTGAGAACTTCCCACCACCCACACAGCTGGCTGTGGTATCTTGGCCCCTTGCTGCCTTAGATTGCACTTCTCAGGGTTTGAAAATAGAATCTTTTACTTACATGTCTTGTGATCAATTAATTTCTAGTACTTGATAAGGGTTTGTGAGACACAAGGATGAAATACTGCAAAATGATGAGTTGAGATTTGTTTTGTTTTGTTTTTTAATTTGAATGCTTTTTGCTTATAGTCTAGAATTCACTGAGTTGATTCCCTTCATTTCCTTTTTAGGGTCTCAGTTTACACAACTGTATATGAGAAAGTTGGATTAACCTGATTTAAAGGACTCTCTCAGCCCTAATCTTTGTCTATTCCATCGAAAGGGGTTTCTTAATTAGCTGAGTATTCATTTTCATTGTGCTGAGTAGCCTGATATAATTTGTTCCCTATTAAATCATGTAATTTGTATCCGATAAAAACTATGTATTATTTGAGGAGAATTTCTGGATGGAATAAAAAAAAGTTTAACAATTTAAAAACCATTATTTTCTCCCTCCTTTACCACCACTCCAAACAAATAAACCATCCTAACATTGATATCATAGATTAAGATCTGAAAGGGACCTTAGAGATCATTTAATCTAATTCCCTTGTTTTACAGAGGAGGCAAGTGAGAGCCTAAGAGATGACAGGGAATTGGCTACCTAAGATCACACACAGGTAGTAGGTTAATGACAGAACTGGAATTTCAAACTCAGGTTCCCTGATTCTCAGCCCAGGGCCCTTTGTACAATCTTATGTCATTCTCAGGTTACTTCTTCTAATATTATTCCATGATGTTTTTGGACAGACCACCAGATTCTGACAAAATAATTGCTTTCAAATTCACTTTGAGGAAGTTGGTATTGTGGGCTGCTATTGCCTTCTTTTCCCTCCCAAGTCCCAGGGAAGAACATATTCTCTCCTTCTTTGCCCGAAAATCTCAGCAGGAATAATTTGGGGGCCCAATCCCTAGAACATAAAAATGTAGGAAAAAGTAGATCTGTTTTTAAGCCATAGGATGATTTGATTTTTAAATTTCCCCAATATTGTCTCTAAAATCAACTATTTAGTAAATGAAGGTTTTTTCCCCCAAAGCTACCCTATTTTTTAAAAGCTTCTTTCTAATTTTATAAATGGTATGATATTCCCCAATACAGACACATTTTGCTAATCTGACATTTGAAAACAGGAAGACTGTCTCATTAATAATTTATTTTGTTTGTTTTTTCACATGAGCCATAGGGATAGGATGACTTTTCTTTTTATTCCTACCTTTTTAGTAAATTCAGTCATGTTTTTTTCTGAAGCCATTCTATTTTTTAAAAACTTCCTTCTAAACTTATAAATAATAGCATGATATTTCTCAATACAGGCACATTTTGCTAATTTGACCTTTAAAACAGGAAGACTGCATATTAATAATTAATTTTGTTTATTTTTTCTTATGAACCATAGGGATAGAGTGGCTTTTCTCTTTATCCCTACCTTTTTAGATGTCTTTTTAAAAAGTAAATATCTTAAAAAACAATGATATACAAATTGCTTGCCTTCCCAATGAGGGGAAATGGGGAAAGGGGGAAAGAATTTGCAACTCAATTTTAAAAACAAATGCTGAAAATTGTTTTCTTTAAAAAAAAAAAGATAACGAAGTAAAGAAATTCTGTTTCTGAATCTTGGCCACGGAGAAAATTCTTATTTATATTTTCTCCAGAACGGATCTAAAAAAAAGAAATAGCTATTTTCAAATGCAAAATTGTTTAAAATCCTTTCATTTCTAAACATAAGGAGTTCACCCCTTTTAGGTACTGGAGAAAATGCTTTTCTAGCTAGCCACCAGTTCATTGATAAAACATTGGGAGAGAGAGAGGGAAAAAAGTAGAAACCAGAATGTCGATTCAAAAGAGGTCCGTGTTTCAAAGAGCCAGAGAAGACAAAAATTGAATGAATTCATTGTGTGTAAATGCAGAAATAGAGTTTCACAAATCATAGAGTCTGGAACATTTAATATGATTTATATATCATATGTCTATATAAAATTTAAAAAATTAAGTTCTGATTGAACAGCAGTCATAATAATTAGAATCTCAGTAGAAGGCTTACAGACAAGCCTTGGTGGGTACAGATTTAGATGCCTCAGTCTATCAAAGCAGCCCTTAATGGAATTGAATGCCCTAGCTCTTAGAGGACTGGGAAAGCTGTTGACAACACCGCTTAGCCCAATTCGTTGATTTATTCTAATGTAGCTCTGGTCTATTCCAAAGAAACAGGTGACTTGGAGGGGGGAAAAACAGTTTGGGGTGGTTAGGAGGGGTTTTTTAATTAAATAATTTTTATTTGATGTAATGCAATGAGCAGAAATGGATGTGACTTTTGAAGAGCTGAAATCTCAAAAGGTAAGTTGGAATTGGCCTGGGAGGGCTATGAAATGGCTAAGCAGATTAGTGGCCTTACTTTTTAACATGTAAACATCTGAAACCCGTTTCCTGTTGGAAAAAAAAAGCGTCTAGGTGGATGACCTCAGGCAGTTTTTTTGATTAACAAATGTGAATTGTAGTCGTGGGGGGAAAAGGGAGCAAGGAGCCCCCTGCTTGGTGGTCTTTTCTACAGTCTGTATATGGGAGAGAGAGGGAGAAAAAAAAGACAAAAAATAAACTTTACCTTCTCACTTTCAGGGTGGGCAATGCCATTTCTACACTGGGGTCCTCGGTTCTGGGAAGTGTTAGGGTTGTCATCGCAGACAATCCCCCCCGTGTGGGTTTCCACGAGGTCCGAAGGCAAACCGTGAGCGCCTGCCCGGCCCCTTCGCGCCCCTGGCTGGGCGGCAGAGCCGGCCGGCGCAGGTTCACGTCGCTCCCGGCAGATTGGACGGGACGGCGCTAATTTAAACCAGGGCCTGGCCCAGCCCGGCTCCGCGGACCCGGGCGAAAGCCGGCCACGCTGGCGGCTTGCAAAGGCTCGTCTACGCCTTCCCGCTTTCCCGGGCTGCGCTACGCTTGCCCTCTTTCCAAGGAGCTGGGCCGGAGGCACCAGCTGCGGCGTGGCGGCCAGGAAAAGAGGGGCAGGCTTCTGGCGGAGTCTGACAAAAGACACTTTAGAGGGCTAAGATGTGCTGGTGGAAGAAGGGGCCTTACCCGCATCTAGAGTCTTCTTGGGTGAGAAGAGGCGCCGGGTCCTTTAAGATGTTTGCGTCTTCCTTCCATTTAAGAGCATTTTAGTTACATAACAATGCTAATCAAAGCCGACACCTTATAAGGGAAAGGATTCGCCTACAATCAATGGGATCATTGGGATTTTTACTTTTAGAAGAGAAAGTTGCTCTTGGGATCCACATATGCCTAGGGCCTCCGGGATCCCAGGCAGGTCACCATCCTCTCTTTGAACCTCTCTTTCCTGGGGACTTTGCAGTCTCCCTTTCAATCCCGAGACGTACTCGACTTGGCATTAGGAGAATCTTTGGGTCATCCATCCCACCTCCTTGTTTTATACAGAAGGAAACTACTTCGCAGAGAAGGGTAGTGGCCCACCTCTCCTTCCCAGTCCTCTTTAATGGGCATTTTAATACAGGAACGGTTCATTTTAAATTGGGAAATTTGATTAGTTCTAAAGTACTTTGGGAAAAAAGATAAGTGATTTTGCTGTAAAACTAATATAGTCAACTTTAAATAGTAAACAATAAAGCTGAATGCACAAGTGACTTCAATTTTCTGTATCCCTAGATCTCCTCTAAGACTTTTCATTACAAAGTAGTTGCCAATGTGTATTAATAGAAGCTGTTTTCTCCCTATGAGTTCCCTGTACTGATGAAACTACTGACATATATAGACCAAAAATTTCTATCATTAACTGTCTGTCTATCTATGTTTAAAGTGTCAAAATAACAATAACTAGCATTTTACTTTCATCATACCATTTGATTTCCCCCCAAAAACCTTATATTAACAACCCTTAAGCTGTTAGGTCAAGATCCTCATCTGTAAGCTAGCGATATGTTACATTACGTTGTTAATGTTACATCCCTATTTTATGGATGAAGAAATGGAGATTGAGAGGAAATAGGTTGTGCCTCAATTTACCATTCAAGTGAACAGATATTTTTTAGCATCAATATTTTATTTTTCAAAATGATTGTCTCCTTGGAATGCGCACCCTCCCCACCCCAATCATGAGATTGTAGTTTCTTTGTTTTTTTCTTTTATTCTTCTCCACTTATTTAGTCAACATTTGCAATGACCAGTTAATGAGCAAAACCCATGATAGACAGTGGCAGAGGACTGTCTCCCCAGGTCCCTCTTTTCTCTAACTGCTGGCATGTTTGTCTTCTCCCACTGTGAAATAGGAGCTGCCTTAGAGAATACAAAGACAACAGCTTCCAGTACTCAAACCACTGCTACTCAGAACTAATTAGGATGTCCTGAGACTATCGATTTAGACTTGGCCTTGACTTAAATCAAAGACCTTTCCCACCTTAAAGCTACTGAAAATAATTAGGTTATAAGAGGATGCTATAATGATGTTTCAGGAAGGTGAAGGGAAATGAGATTCAAACCTGTGATTTAAAAACTTTCAAGGTAGAAACTACCTCCATCCATGAAAATACAAAATTTGTAACTTTTGGTCACAGGAAGTTCCATGCAGGCCAGAAAAGTCTGATTACCTCTAGTCCTGTAGACAGTATATCCAAGAAGCAGATGGAAGTCCATGCTTCCTTGACCCAAATGGTGGTCTTTCCTCCAAACTAGAATGCTGTAGTAGCAGGACCTTGGAGGAAAGAAGCTCTGGATTTAAGTCAAATTTTTTATCCATTCGAATTGTGTGGTCATGAGAAAATGACTTACCTCTCTGTATCTCAGACAGATCCTTAATACAGGTAAGAGAGTAGGCATTCTTAACCTAGGGTCATTGAACTTAAAACAAGTTTTTTAGTTGTATTTCAATATAATTTACTTGCTTTATAATTTTATTTATTTTATTAAATACATGTAAACATATTCTTCTGAGAAGCCAATCATAGCTTCACTAGGCTGTCAAAGCGTGTAGACAGCTAAGGGCTCATAAAAGTTTAATTACCAGCTCTCCATGGGAAGAGAGGAGAGACATGGATGCAGAACACACTTTTAAGTTTAATCAGCATTTTAAACACCCTATCCAACCTTTCTAAAAGTTCAGACAATTAACAAAACAATAAATCTAGCTTCTCCTGGTAGAGGAAATTTCTGGAGTGTAAGCACTCACACTGAAAATTTAACAATCCGATTTTGTCGTGCAATCCAAGATTATTCTGGCACACTCCAGAGTCCAGACCTTTCATATCATAGGTGAGAACATTGAAACTTAGAGAAGTGTTATTGCTGCTGCTGTTTTTCACCCTGATGTTGTACCTGCAATCAGTAGCAAATCCCTAGATCTGTACCCTTCAGCTGACTCTAGCATAATTTCACTTGTACTTTGCTGCCTCCCTATCTAAATGCTTTGCAGACTTAAGGTGCTTCATAACTGTGAGTTTTTGCAAAGAAATTCAAGGTGGAAGGAACCTTAAGATGATCAAATCCAAACACCTCTGGTACGAGAAGAAACTGAGGTCTAAAAAAGACAGTTTTTCTTTCCCAAGGCTATAAAGCTGGTTAATAGAGGTTTGAATTCTTGATCCCAGATCTGTACTTTCAAGTGCTGTCAATATGTCCTCTCACTACATTTTGAGACTTGGAACTGGAACTGGAACCTCCCATTCCATTCAGGGAGACTGACCGTCAAGATTGGGGCATCCAAAATGGGAGAGAAGTATATCTCCAAGGGCATCTCATCAGATCTCTAATCACATCCCCCCAAGGGATACACAATTGTCTGTTTGTGTGCAACAAAAATAAACTACACCCTTTGCCCAGGATACCTCAATATTCATTCCCACAGTAACTCTGCTGCCTTTTATCAATGACCTCCCCAGACTTCAATGGCTTTCTGTTCCCCAGGTTATCCATGAAAGGGTCACTTAGCAGAAACTGCACTTTTCCCCTTTGGAAATGGAATTTTCTAACTAATTAAAAAAATTCTTTCAAAAGAGTTTCAGTGGGTTTTGAACCTCTTTGCTGAAAGTATTCTGATGAATTTACAAAAATAATTGATTGACATTAGGAAAGATGCAAATGTACTCATTGAATTTTAGCAAAATCTTTGAAAAATTGGTGTTTGGGAATGAAAGATCAATATTATGATTTAGTTCACTAAGTTGATAATATACTTCCCTATGGACAGACATATATTTGTAATGTGTCTTTTTTTTTGAAAACTTAAAATAACCATTATGCCCAGATTTTTAAAAGTCCAACTTGTAATTAGCCTTTCAAATAGCTGTATCAAAATTGCTCAGGGTCATCCATCTCGTAAATATCTGGGACTAGATTTGAATTTAAGTCCTCCTGATTCCTGGTCAGTGCTCCATTCATTGTTCCATCTAATTACTTTTGAATTAGAAAGTATTAAACCAATATTTCCAAAAATAATAAAGTAAATCCAACCACAATATTCCTTATAAAATTATTATTAATAATCACATTAAACTACCTTATAAAACTATTAATTATTGATAATTGTAACAATAATTATCACTTAGTGAGAACAAAAATATTGAATGTTAATATTATTTTGAAACTAATTTTAAATGTTCTAATTTTTTTAAAATAAGTATTTTATGTTCTCTGATACCTAATTATTAACCCAATAATGTACAAATACTTTTTAAGTAAGCAAATATATATATATTGGAGATATTTGTATATTCTCAAGTTTTTAAAATGATAGTGGGGTGTGATCAAAAAAGCTGATGAACACTAATGCAGACTTCAGAAGAGAAATACTTCACGGGGGCAATCTCTTCTTTTCACAGTTGAGACACTTGATTCTTGGGAAAGGACTGGTCCAGTGTCACCTAAGAGTAGGAAAGCCTTGGTCCTGTATTTAGAATTATTTATGTCTTCTTCCCAACTCCTTCCCCATCTCCTTACCCCCAAATACCCTTAAACTACATGGGAATGCAGTTCACTACTCAGCAATGTGGTTGCAGGCTCTTTAAACTTCCTGAAATACAAACCAACATTCATCCAATGTTTTCTAGTTTTCTAGTAATTCATGTTCTACCACAGTGGAGCCAAATTCCACTAAAAAGGACATAAGAATTCCTGCAAGTTGTATATTGATTCAGAAAACCAATATTAACATTATCTATGTTCTATTGAACTTTTATTTATTTTCATTAAATATTTCTCAAATAAATTTAAATTGCTTCTGATCTTGTTGTGGTCCTCTCTTCTACAAGATTTTCATGAGAGTCAGGTCATGGGAGGCAAAGGCATTGGATGCCAGTCCTGAAACTAAAAATCCTGAGTTCAAGAGCCAGTTTGGATATTCACTAGCCATGTGACTAATGGACAAAACACTCCTTGGTATCTTCTTATGGGAGACAAGAGAACCTAGATTTAAAGCAGGAAGAGGACTAGGAGTACATCTAGTCCAAATCCATTTTATAGATATGGAAACCAAAGTCCAGAAGAATGGATCATTAAAATCCCTTATATATTGAATTCTAGGATAAATCATGGCATTGACATTTATTCATAAGTGAATTTGCTTAGAGAAGTTACTTTAAACTGTTTTCCTCCTCTGTAAAATAGAATATCCATCCCCCCCCCCCCCCAATTTAACTTAGATCAAATACATTTAGGTACAAGACAGTGGGAGTTAGGTGGAATAGTGAATAGAATGCTGGACCCAAAGTCAGAAAGACCTTAGTTAAAATTCAGTCTTAGACACTAAGCTGATATGTGATCCGATTCTGGACAAGTCACTTACCCTTGCCTTTCTTGATTTCCTTATCGATAGAACTGAGATAATAAAAGCATATACCACCCAGGATTGCTCTGAGAATAATATTAGATAACATTTAAAAATACCTTGTAAACTTTAAGATACTATAGAAATCTAACTATAATTATTGTTATCACCACTGTCATCATCAATGTTATTATTATTAACTATCCAGTGATATGAGAAATGGATTATTATTTTACTTTTTCAAATCAAATTGAGCTCCATAAAGTTGGTTTTGAAACCAACACGTTCATTTGAGATAAAGATGTTGCTTTGTATTTTGTGTGTTATAGTAACTCTATTAGATATGAATGCTATTGTGTCTTTCTGGCAATGGTGAGGTCAGGATTAGTCACTTACCCAGCCTTAGCATGGAAAAAGCTCAGCAGAACCTCTTAAATTCTCTTTTAATAGACACTGAAAGATTGAGTGGTTTGCTAACAGTCACATTGACTCTTTCATCTATGACCCACAATCATAATTAGAACTGGAGGGAATTTTAGTCCTTTTCTTCATAGAACCACAGGATTTCAGAATTTGCAGGGGCTTTGAAGAGCATCTAATCCAACCCATAATTGACCAAAAATCCCATCTCTTACACCCTCAGCAAATTGTCCTCTCTTTGAAGATCTCTGTGAATAATGACTTACTGTTTCCCATAGTAGCCCAATCCCCCTTTGGACAGCTCCACTGGTTTAAAAGATTTTACTTCTACATTGAGTCAAAACCTGCCTCTTCCTTCACCTCCCACTCACTGTGTCTGGTTCTACCTTCTGGGATCAGACCAGTGTAGCCTAATTGAATTGTGTGAATAGACTGAGTCAGAGGCAAGTGCAGATTTTCACAGGTAACCTGCTATCCTTACAAGACATGCAATCAGAGAGTGGAGATTATAAGATCATACAGAGCTGGAAGGGACCATAAGGAACATTGAATCAACTCCCTTTTGTTCTGAGTATAAAGAACCTGAGAATGGGATTAAATGACATGTCCAGGCTCTCCTAGCTAGTCAGATTTGGAGACAGTATTTGAAATTCAAGTCTTTCTGACTTTAAGAAACGATGTAAGACTTCCTGGATCCTCCTCTAAGAGACTGCCATTGTGTTATCCACTATGCCACCTAGCTGGCTTGAGAGAATGGTGCAGATATAATTTTAAATAAAAATTATTCCAGGTCACAATGACTCAATTTTTGAAGTATGCTTTAGCAGTAGGCATGTATGAACTGGGTAAACTGGGCAAACTTTTGAGGCATCTAGGGGGAAACAGAGACTAGTGTTGGACTTTGTGTCAAGAGAAACCAAAGGTCAAATCCTGCCTCAGTCCCTGGGTCAAGTCACTTGATCACTGCCTGCCTCAGGCTTCTCTTCTGTAAAATGGGGCTCATACCAGTATCTATCTTAGAGTGTTCTTGTGAGGATCAAATGAAATAACCAATGGAAAGCACTTTGTAAGCTTTAAAGTGTCATTTAAATACTAATATTAACATAGGACTAATTTTAAAACATTGATTTAACTTTTTAAAATATTAACAGGTATATTTGTTTTTATGTTCAGAATCAGAGGTGGTGTCATAGATAGCATAGTTTTAAAAAATCATGCCTTCCCACCTATAAAATCTGTTTTGTCAAAAGAAATGAAGATGTGGGAGTTACTAGTGTTTGGATAAGAATATGACATGGAGAGAGCATCCCTGGTCCTGATTCAGAAGCAGTTTCTCATGCTCAATCTTCTCCAACTGCCCATGACTTTCTGGTTAATGGAATCAAATCCTTAGCCTGACACATGAATTAAGGAATGATGTAGTGCCAACTATTTCCCTCGAAGTCAAATCTTTTTTAAAATTTATTGAATAAAGCAAGTATTGCCATAGCAGAAGGACAATTAAAAAAGATGAAATATTTTGCACATGAAAATGAAAATCTACTATGCAAAACTTGCTATTCCTTCCAAATATGTAATAAAATTATCATGCAGTTAAGTCAATTTATTATTACCTTTACAAAAGGAGAAACTGAGACCCCAAGAGGAAAAGTATCATGTCCAAAGTCACATAGGTAGCAAATGGTAGAATCAAGAGTCAGACTCAGGTTTTCTGAACCTGAATCCAGGAATCATTTTATTATTACAATTAATTTCTTGACATCTGCAAAGTACATCTATAAGTGGTCTTATATCTCTAAAGATCCTTGGTCTCTTTCTAGGCTTTTCTCAGGTACCTTCTACAGGAGGATTCTCTCTCTCTCTCTCTCTCTCTCTCTCTCTCTCTCTCTCTCTCTCTCTCTCTGTGTGTGTGTGTGTGTGTGTGTGTGTTTGTGTGTCTGTATCTCCCTATATCTCTGTCTCTGTCTCTCTTCCCCTTTCTCTCTCTCTACTCCATCTCTTTCTCTCCATTTCTCTTCTTCTCCTTACTCTCCTTCCCTCCCTCCCACTCTCTCTCCATCTTGCTCTCATCTCTCTATATATTCTTCTTCCTCTCTTTTCTTTCCATCTCTCTCTCCTTTTCAACTTTCTCTTCCTTTCTGTTCTCTTTCTTGTCTTCTCTTTTCTTCTCTCCCTCTTTCTGATATCTTTTTTCTTTCTATGCTTTTTCTTTGTGTCTTTCTCTTTTATTATCTCTTTTGTTCTCTCCCCATCTCTTTATGTTATTTCTGTGTTCTCTCTTTCTCTCTCTTTTATACACCCTCTTGTTCTCTCCATTTTTCTTTCTCTCTCTTTTTTCTATATTTCTGTCTCAGTCTCTCTTAAAATTGCTTAAAATTTAAGTAAAAAAGCTAAAAGCAAATCAAGTGCAAATAACCTGGGCAATAACCAGGGGAAAATGCTATAACAGGATATTACCATGCAATAAAAAGTGATGTTTAAGTGGGAATCAGAGAAATATGGCAAGATTTGTATAAACTGATACAGCAGAAAAACAGCAGAACCAAGCAGACACACGACCACAAGAATGTAAATTACCAACTCTAGAAAAGGAAGGTGAACCCTGTTATGTAGAGTAAAAAGAATGTATCTCCCAGAAAAGGAGTTAAATATATATCTTTCCTCATGTAAGAAATGTGGGAGATTATTTTGACAGAATGATACATACATCATTATACACAGTTTATGTTGTTTTTATCCCAAGGGAGAATTCAATCTGAAGTGAGATGAGAAATAATTATAATGCAATGAGAAAAATCACCAAATATATTTTAAAATATTTTCTTTCTATATTTATTCACATGATATATCCTTCCCAAAGAATGTAAGTTCCTTGAGGGTAGGAACTTTTTCATTTTTGCCTTCATATCACTATTAACTTTTGAAATAGAGTACTCCTTAATACTTGTCTTGAATTGTACTGAACTGGATTGTACTGAATTGAATTAAAGTAAATTGAATTAAATTGAGCTGAATGATCAGCAGTCTCCTTTCCTATATCTTGTGGAATTTTGCTATTTTATAGAGACAGCCTGTGTAGCCTCTACTAACTAGGCTCTGCCAACCAGTCAAGCAAAAGCATTAGTGAAAAGTCCAGGTGGCCTTTTCTCGGGCTCCTCTGTGAAGTTCTCATAACAAATGACATAACAGAATCCCCCCACTGTAAAGCTAGGCTTGCCTGGCCACCCACCCACTTTTCAGCATGTCCCCTACCCAGCCTCTGGTTTGTGTTGTGTCTGTTTGTCTGTTTAGACTGAAAGCCCCGTGGGGAAGGACCTCATTTGCCACTTTCTCCAACGTCCAGCCATTTCCAGTACTTAAAACATTTGTGTTACTGGTTGTATAATGATGCCAGCAGGAACAATAAACACAAGAGATGGGAGGAGGGGAGAGGGTCTGGGGCTTCTAACTCTGCTGGCCTCACAAAGTCGATGTGACATGGAACAAGCTACCAGTACACCCCTCATTCAGTTTCCCCAGTAGGAATCCAGGGAAATGTGAACTGGACCTATCTGGAAGCATTGTTATGAGAAATAATACAGAATATCAACTGGAAAATATCCTATGGGTGTGAAAAAATGTCTCAAAGAATGGATCTGGACTTGTGAGACACCTAGCTTTGAAGCTGACTCACTATAAGATCTATAAGTCATTTCTTCTCTGTGGGCCTCAGTTTCCTCATCTGTAGAACAAGATAGTCTAAGGTCTCTTTTAGTTCCAAAGGAAATGTTTCTATAATTTAGATTCTAATCCTAGCCTTTCCAATAATTTCCCCATTAGACCTTGTTCACTCCAACTATCTTGTTCAGTCCTCAATTTCCTCATTTGTAAAATGAAGGGGTTGACCTAGATTAGCTCTAAGATTTTGTCAACTCAAAGAATTCTAGTCTCTCTGGTATTATATTTTTAGCATTTTATAATCCCAGAACAATTTACAACTATTGTTAATCCACATCCCCAAGAGTTAACTATGAGATTAAATAAAACTTTGGAAATACAGAAGCATGGAGAGGTTGGACAGTTTTCTCAAAGTCATAGAGTGATGTCAGCCACTAAATCCCATGACTGGAATTCAAGTATTCTGGGAATTCAGAACTTGTTCTTTATATTTCTTTTTACTTCCTGTTCCAATGTCAGCTCTCTAGATCTATATTTTGAACTACAAAGGGTTATTTGATCCTAGGTGTGGCTTCCTCTGCAATGATCATGACCTTCCCAGGAATTCCACATTTCTAGGGAGATGACATTGGAACAAGAAGTATAAATTCCTGGACCTATAGAGGCCCTTTGGGTTCCAATATTTCCTATGGGAGCTATTGGAAGAGAAGACTCAGTGTATCCCAAAAGATGTACTGGGTGCTTGCTGATCAATCTGAATAAGCCATCAGGTGATGACATTTTATTTATTTGTTTGTTATCTTTTGTAACATTAATTGCTGAAAATCATATTCCCAAGTAAATGCTGCTATCTGCACTAATAGAAGGAATAATCATTCTGATCAAGATGTAGACCTTTAGAAATATTGACACATTGAAGCATAAAAATGATAAAGTGGTCACATATCATAGAGGATGGACCACTGCACCCAGACTCAGGAAGATCTGGTCCAAATAAATTATTCTGTTCACCATACAAGTACACTGTGCATGTACTCCTCTGTGGGTACCATCCACTCTAGGGAGCCAACAGAAATAGTCAGAGAATAAAGAATGTTTTGAACTCACAGTCAGAAGACCTGGACTCTGGAACCCTGACTATATCTCCTATTAGTTGTGTGACCCTGGGCAAGTCACCATACCCTGGAAGCTTCAGTCTACTTTTCTGAATCATTGCCTCCACCCTGAGAAGCCATGTCCCCTGAAGCTCTTTACCTCAGTGTTTCTAGTTTATCTTCAGTGTGCCTCTCAGCATCTTATTCTGATGATTCCAGCTTCACCATTGGATCAAAATATTTACAGAGATACTGCTTCCTAACAATGTTGAGAATTCTAGATCTTAAAATTTTTCAAGGTTATCACATGGTCAGTAAAATGTAAAGAAGAGAAAAAGAACTCTTAGGAGTCTTTCCCAGTGGGATTTGACTATCATTTGACTGAATGACTTAGTATATTATCTGACTGGCTTTTCTGATCTAAAAGATGTTTCAAATTATTTTATCCAATCAAAAAATATTCTCTGAGTGACTTAACAATATCTAATGACCAAGAAGCACTTTCTATTTTTTCAAATTAAGCTCTTTTTTTGGGTACCTAACTTAAACAGTTTTGATTGAGTTCAAATACTTTTCTGAATCTTCTGTGATTACTTGGAATAAGGGTTGGACACCATTCTAATATTTACATGTTTCAAGGTCCCCTACATTCTGAAATTTTACATGTAAAAGGATCTGTTACATATGCAGAGTGCCTAGAAGAAGCTAAGGAACCTCTTCCAGGAGAATCATGATATATATATATATATATATATATATATATATATATATATATATATATATATATTTATATATATATATGTATATATATGGGAAATACCCAAGAAGAAATTATGTCAGTAAAGGGAATACAACTAGTGAGGTCTGAAATCAAAAGTGGGCGAGAAATGAGACAACCAGAGTAAACTCATCACAGAGGGTGTCTGAAGGGGAATCAGGGACATAATATTGAAAAGATTGGAGTCAGATCTTGGAGGACAAGGAAAACCTTTTAGGAACTCCCTAGGCAAAATAACTAATTAAAAGTGCATATTTTAGGTAGTACTAATGACAGAAGTCTTCTATAATGTATTGTGATTCAAAGGACTTTTGGTCCAACATGTACTCCTTTCATTGGACTTCCTTCCACCTTTTGACCTGAGCTATTGACCACAATTTCAAGAGATGTTACAATCATGAGGTCATTAGAATCACATAGAATCAAACAGATCATCAGAGCTGAAAGAAACCTTCAAAAATAGACTAACAGAAGGGTCCTTAGAGATCATCTAAGGCTAAAAGCCATTTTACAGAAGAGAAAATACTATTGTCTAGGGAAGGGAAGGGAATAGATCAAAGTCATCCAGATGGACTTAGGTCCAGGTTTCTCAGTTCCTGGTCCAGCCCATATTCCACTTTGCTACCCTCCCTTCGCTAAGCTGAGCTAATACATTTCCACCATTACCCTATGTCAGACCAATGCTATTTCCTTTTATTATAAATAGGAATTAAAACTCAAAGGGGAACTCTATCCATAATATCCCCGCCATTGGCTTTGACATTGCAATCAACGTTTTTCCTGCAGAAAATGTTTATCTTTCAGCAAAGAGGTGCTAATTTTATCTTGCCCCAATGGCTATCTACTCTTGGTCCCCTCTACCATGGAGAAAGATAACAAGAGTGTATTATATTATCTAAATACAGGATCCAGCAAGATCAAACAGCCTAATGTATACATATGCCAAAGCTGATTGAGAAGCTATTGGTGCGGACTTCCGTTCTCTTAAGACTGCCTTTCATTGATAGCCACAGTTGACCATTTACATGAAAGAAACTCAAAGACTTCTGTTCATGCCAGCTGATTTCAATGATATCAAGAAGTTTGGAAATAGGGGTCCAAAATAGATGTGCCCTTGTCACCCCTGTGTTTAGCCCCCTCCCATAGGAAATGGCAGAAGGCCAAATGCTCATACTGGAAGCTCCATGAGCCTTGATAAGAGTCATGTCCCTTTTATGACTAAGCAATGACATTTAAATGTTTAAAATAGAGTCACAATGATGCATGGACAATCAAAACCCGAGGTTCTCTTTCTTTGTCCCAAGTTTTACCTTCTAGCTGCTTCTGCTAGGGGTTTTGAGGATATGATTCTGTGATCCTTTAATGAGGAAATGGAAGATGAGGCAATATGGTGTCATGGAAAGAAGGCTGATTTGGAAGCCAAGAAATAGTCAAGTCCTGATTCTGCCATTAATTTTCTACATAATTTGGCACAGATCATTTACTTCCTCTATGCCTCAGTTTCCTTATATCTAATATAAGGGATTTGCACAAAAGGATGTGTTTGAAGAAGTATCAGTCTTTGAATCAGAAGTTCCAACTCAAATGATCATAAACTACACCACCCTGGGCAAGTCACTTAATATTAATGTGCTCACTGCAATATGGGAATATTAATACACTGCTTATTTCAGAGTTGCTACGGGGAAAATACTTCATGCTATAGAAAGAAAAGTTTTTTTCATAATTATCCTCATTTTTTTAGTTTATATTTGATAGAGTTCAGATGAAAACAGTGCTATGAAAAATCAGCACCCCACCTTTGTTTTTGTTTTTCTCTTCTATTTAATATTCTAAAAATTATTGTGCAGGGACACAGAATGATTTGTTCTTATAATTCTCTAGTTCCACCAAAAGCATAGAAGGGGATAGCTTGAACTTTCTTTTATTCTCACATGATTTTGATTCCTTCAGCTAGATTGTTCTATGTTGAAAATTTCTAAGTTCATATAATCTAGAAGTTAAAAGTATTTGGCCATGGCGAAATCTTTCAAAAATGTTATGTTTAAAATTTTAATTTGACGGTCTTCTGTCCAGGAGATGGCAGGCAACAGTTTTGTCTATGATGATGACTGCATTCCAGCACTGTTTATTTGTTAAATTCTGTTATGGCTAATATCATCACCTTGTTTGCATTTTTTTTTCATTGTGGATCAGAGAAAAATAATCCTGGGACAAGTCACTATACTGTTAATGTTATTTTTATATTCAGTATTCTATAGCCCATATCAAAGATCCTTTTAAAATTATAATAACAATATTTTTATTATATTTGAAAAAACAGATATTTTATCCATCTGCGCAATATTTTGTAGATCATTAATTATAAAAGAAAACTAGTATAATGGTGATTAGTCCTTACCCCACTTCTACATTAACTTCATTGTTAAGGTGAGAATAAAATAATAATATAATAATAATAATAAAATAATGGTGATAATAAAAATAACAACACTTAATATTACATATAGCAGTCTTGTTATCTACAAGAATAAATTCAACAAACATTAAATGTAAAAAAGCATGATAAATGTTTAGCAACTTATCATATTTACATTAATTCCAAAAATATTAGAATAATAAAGCAACAGTGATGATGGTAGTAATAGTTATAATAATGATAAAAATAATGTTGGTTTATTGACTGATTGTTCTTCATGGTTTACAGGATGTGTTACATATATCATCTCATTTATTTTTCAATGAGGTAGGTGAAAATAATTGTTTTCTATGGTTGACTAAAACTATTGGGATATAAGCTCATCTTCTGTCACTCTATGATACAATTCTGGTAGCACACATGACAGCAGGAATGATATATTCTCATGCAATTCTTTGGCAAATCCCTGTAATTTGAACATTGTTTTGTGCTATATGACTTAGAGATTATGCATATTTGCTATGGTAAAATCTTTTTAGAATGTTGTTAAGCTTTAATGGGTCACCACAATCATTAAGTGATTGTGGACAGCCATCTAATTTGTGATGATGGTCCATTTCCAGTCCCAATTATTGCTTGATGTATCTTGTCTTCATCCATCAATGTGACCTCTAGACTCAAACTCAAAGTCTTCAGACTCATTTTACCTTGGTGTACACACTTGTGGATTTTCAATTAGGCTGAAGGAGCTGTTTGTTGCATTTTTTGTAAAGTATATATATATATATAATATATATGATTAATATGTTAGTTTGCTTCTTTCTTAAATTTGGAAGCCCTATTTGGTTTTTTTGAGAAGAGATAATAATGGATCTAAACTTGGCTTTAGACTGTCTACCTGAAAAAAGGGCATATTTTATATTGACTATTGAAATTATTGTGTTGTTGACATGACTTAAATATAAAAGATTGCCATGTAGACATATTTGGAATATTCTAGATTTCTCACTATTCTTTGATATATATTATACATGATAGTAAAAATCATATATAATCATATATTGATATGTATGTAATATATGATCAGATATATGATATATTAGATATAAATTATATTATACATATATTGATATATATTATATATTGTATGATAATTATATATGGATATGAGGATTATCATTATTGGAGTATATGGGATATTCAAGGAGAACTAGCACCTCTTGTAAGAGGGTTTGTTGAGCCCTTTACAAAGATGCTCATTGATCTTTGGTGTCCACCTGGCACTCAACTCTCACCATGACTCCAAGAAGTTGTAATATGCACAATGGTGATACCCTAATAAACCATCTTGACAGATAGGGGGGCAAACCATATTGAGGGCGACTGAGAGTCCTCAAACCCATCAGTGAGTTTGGAAGATGTCTACCCCAACCATGTGAATACTTTCTTCAACTGCATGTCTACCTCTATCATGTGAAGACTTCCTCTGGTAGAATAGACTGATGAAAACAATTTGTTTCAATAGGTATGAAGGTAGCTGAAGAAGGTGCTGTGGAGCATTTAAACTTGGCCAGACATGGAAGATGCCAAGATCCACTGCAACCCAGGTCATCATTGGTCATTATTTCTTTTGTCTTGTCCTTGGACTTTGATCATTCTGGAAAAGAGAGTAAGACTGATGCCTTTGTGTAACTCTGCTTCATTTAAATTCAATTTACACTTGAATCAAGGCATCAATTAATAGTCTAGACCAATGATTTCATGGGTATAAGACATTGCCTGGTGAAGACTGTCAGCAATTTTATAATTCAAAATCAGATGAAAAGTTATTTTCTATCAGAAGCAAGATTTGACCCAGCTGGTCCTTACTATGAAGTCAGCCCTTTTATTATTTTAGTGAAACTTTTCAAATACCTTTAGGTATTTCTCAGCTATAAAATGAGAATAAGAATGCTTGTTGGGGTTGTTGGGAGGAAAGACCTTTGTAAATATTAAAGTGTTAAAGTGCCATTGTAACCACTTTTTTACTATCAGATATTTTTAAAAAAATCAATGTCAATTCTTTTCTCACTAGAAGTGGGGTTAAGAAGTGAGGAAATCTCACAACCTTAAAAGGAAGTTTTTGTAACAGTCTAGGGAGAGGAAGAATGAATTCTTCTGTCAAAAGAGAATGAAGTGATCCTTAATCTCAATTTATTCATCTGTGAAAATGGGCATAATGACACACCTACTATTTCACCAAACTATTGTGAAGAACAAATGATAAATTGGAAATGGAAGCATTTTAAATTGTAAAGCACCATGTAAACGTGAGTGATTATTTTTGATGGGAACATTATTATTGTTCTCTTATATCAAAACTCTGCAGTAAGTTTCTGCCATGTCTGAGGATCAACCAAATTAGATGCAGTAATCAGGGTTTTCCAGTTGAGAAAGAGACATGAAATCCTTGCGATTCAGTTGTAATATTAGCAGAGAGATGACATAGTGGATAGAATGTTGGATTTGAAGTCACTAAGATCTGAATTCAAAATCTGCCCAGATACTTTCTAGATGTGTGACCTTGGACCCTGGGCTTTGATGCCTCCAAAGAATATAAGAGCAATCCATTGTTTGGTATTACCACACTGATCATTACCAATAAAAATAACAGCAATATAAATAAATTATATTTATTTTTTCATATATTCATTCATTTTGTTATTCACTTCAAACCTTCCTCCAATTGCTCAAACTGGGATGGAAGCAGCTTGGAGCTTCTTTTTTTGCTTGTTTTTTGCAAGGCAACAGTGTTAAGCGACTTGCCCAAGGACACACAGCTAGGTAGTTATTAAATGTCTGAGATTGGATTTGAACTCAGGTCCTCCTGACTCCAGGACCAGTGCTCTATCCATTGTATCACCTAGCTGACCCCTACTCTAAACTCCTTGATGCTTGATACTAAGGGAAGGGCATGTTATAGCATCTTGGTTCAGGATCTCAAGTAATCCTTTAAGATTTAAAGTTACTGATCAAGGGTTGATCTCCACTGGTACAAATAGTCCCCTAAATTAATGAAATCACAGTGTATACTGGGCATACAATAAGTGATTCATAAAAGTCAGGTGATAGAGGATTAAATGTTAAAAGAATAGTGTAAATAAAGGTATGAAGGCTGGACAGCTTAGGCTTGTTGGTGAATGATGATTAGTATGGCAGGAGGATTAGGTGATAAGGATATGAATGGCTAGTATTTATTTAGCAATTAAACATTTGCAAAAAGCTTTCCAAAAATCTTAGTCTCACAATGGCCCCTGGAAGGTAAGCACTATTAGTCCCATTTTACAAATGATAAACAGAGGCAGACAAAGGCTAAATGATTTGCCCAGTGTCATTCAACAAGTATATGAGCTCAAATTTGAACCCAGGTTTATCTTTAGTTAAGGTACATTGTACTAGCCACTGAGTCATGAGAGATAGTTGGATCAAAATGAGCTAAGAGCTTGCCCCAAATTATTTCTATTAAATTTCCTCAGCTCCTCTTCAGTTCAGATCATGAGGCTGAGTGGGAATCATTATTTCTAGAGAGTGGCAAAGGTAATAGAGCAGGGGCCCTGGCCAACAGGAGAGTAGGCAGTAAATTGTGGCTGACCACAAAGGAGATGGGACCACTTGGGAATATTTAAGAAACAGCAAAGAAGAGTGGCAGCATTTAAGTCTGATAGCCTTTAGACCACCCAGAAAATGCTACATTCTTAGGGTGCTCATCTTTCCAAAAGGGATCTCCCTGTAGAGTCAGGATTCTTTTTTTTTTTAGTTTTTTTGCAAGGCAAATAGGGTTAAGTGGCTTGCCCAAGGCCACACAGCTAGGTAATTATTAAGTGTCTGAGACCGGATTTGAACCCAGGTACTCCTGACTCCAGTGCTGGTGCTTTATCCACTGTGCCACCTAGCCGCCCCTAGAGTCAGGATTCTTAAAAAAATGCCAAGATTGAGAATGGCAGTGATTATTTCATTCATATAAAGAAGAATTAGCAATCTCCTATGCCTGGAATTCTGAACCTACACATACACACACACACACACACTTCCACTTATCTAATTCCTATTAATTTTATTAGATACAGTTCCAACTTTTCCAGAAACCCTTCCTTCTTTGTTCCCTAGACAAAAATGTTCCCTTCTAGCTTAAATCTCATACTGCTTAGCATTTCTTACATATTTAATACATTCTAATTTGTATTCTTTGCTTTCCAGAACACCATTTCCTCTCTTAAACTATAAGCTGCGTGAGGGCATCATCTATCTTTCTATTTTGAAGTGTCTAACACTTAAAACTATGACTGAAGTGCTTATAAATGATGGATGAATGAAGGAATGAATTCCTGATCCAACAATACTTCTTTTAAAACAAGGAAAGAAAATTCTCTATGAAATGTAACTAAGAGTGATGGGAACCAAATTATCTGAGCTCCATTTATTTCAAATCTTAGGATTTATTTTCTTACTTTGGGCCTCAGGTCAGAGACTCAGACACAACTCTAATAGTTAAGTCTTATTGTCTGAAATGGAAAGCTATCTGATGAGATGGGGGCCTGAACTGGGGGGGGGTGAGGTCAGGAGACCAGAGATCTCTACCAACCTCACTAATGAACCCTGTGACCTTGAACAATTCTGAATCCAAGTTACCTTAATGACAAAATGAGAAAGCTATACTAGGAAACCTTCAAGGACCCTCCCCATCCTGACATTCTGTGTTCTAGGTTTTCTATTCCATATTCTAAGGTCCTTCCCATCACTGCTATTCTCAGTGCTGAGGTCCCTTCTAATTCTTAATGTATTATGTATTATGTAAGATCTAATCTAAATCTCCTTCTAGGTCTAACATTCTATATTCTAATTCCCCTCACAATTCTGGCATTCTATGTTCTAAGGTCTCTCCTAGCTCTGGCATTCTGTGTTCTAAGGTACCTTCCAGCTCTGACATTTTAGGATTCTAGATATTTATCTCCACTGTAAATTATAATGAGCCTCAACTGATGCTGTGATTTTTTATTGTATTAAGAAGTCATTAATGTGCATTGTAAAAGCTAAATCATTCTAACCATCTGCACCAGATTATTGAGAACACAGAGGAGACATGTCTCCTACTGCTCAGATGACAACATGAAGGGTTAGGATGTACATACTCCATAGGATTAACCGCAGACTGAAATGCCCTTGTAGGGAGGCTACCCACCAAGAATGTACTTGCTGATGTGAAATTAAAGACAGAAAAAGGGTAGAGAGAGCAAATGAATTTGACAGAATCTAGCTCCCAGATCTAAGCCTTATTTTATTAATTGACCCTAACCCCTTCCACTCTTCTAGGTGCTCATCTTCATGTTTTGCCCCATTACTCAAAAAACCTTTGCTGGTCCCTAATTACTTGCCAGATGTAATCATAAGAATCACTGATTTAGAACCTGAAGATGCTTTGGGGATCATCTAATTTAAAGACAAAAACTCTTGTTCTTGATACATTTCACATATTCTGTCCTATAAACAAATTGGGAAATTGATAGTCCCTCTGAACTAGTATCACCTTTCTTATTTCTGGACCTTAGTTTCCATCATTTTGAAGTCCACTCCAATTTCCTCTAGCTCCCTTTCTCCCACCTTTTGCCACATCATCAAGGGATTCCCCCTCTTCTACCACTTCCCTTCAATTTAGAAAGTGATAGGTCCCTTCTCTCAATTCCTATCATATATCATTTTTATTCCTCTTGACTCTTCATTATATTCTAATTTGGATTGTAGATAAATATTCAGAGTTCTCTTTCCTATCAGCTCATTGTGAGTAGGTTAAATATCTTATACTCTTCTGTGTCTTCACCGCACCTAACACATATTAGGAGATGAATAAATGTTCCTTGGATAGACTTGGTGAATTATTCATAATTGCTGATGTAATTATATGAGGACTTAGATATATGGGTTCCAACTCTGACACATTGGCCTCTTCAGTGAGCCTTCTCAGGGGCTTAATGTACTTAGGTGTAAAAGGAGGGAGGACTAACTTGATCATCACTTATGCTCTTCCTACATTTGACATCCTAGAATCTAATGATCCCATGAAATTTCTTCCAGTGTTCTGGGACATGGAGTTTCCAGATCTTATTTGAATGCAATTTTGGAGCTTCATTCATAGCACCAGATCCCCAGTTGTTCAAGCAAGCTGACAAACTTTTTTGGCTAGTTTGCAGTCATTAGCAATGAACGCCACATTTTTATTTATCTGGGTTAGGACACATCTGTTTATCATATAGCGTATGTCAGATAAGAAGTCTTTTCCTTTTTTTTTTCAGATGAAAGATCCCCGCCAACGTAATTTGCTGCAAGGCCCAGGAATGTGGTTTTTAAATCAGTGTCGTGTAAACTCCATCGGGTTAATCCTGCACATCTGAATTCAGATGGAAGCCAACACGGAAAGGGCAAACCTTACAAATTCATGGGTTTTTTTTTATCCCTTTAACCACAGGAGTGTTATAGATGAAAGGTTGGGTAAAGGAAAGAGAGTGGGTCTTAAAATCTGAGGACCTGGGTTTGAATCCTTACTCAGTGACTTACTTAGTTGTGTAACCTTGGGCAAGTTATTTCCTTTCTTTGGGTCTCTTTTTCTTCATCATTAAAATCAGGGTCATGAACAAGATGACCTCTGAAACCTTTCTGGCTCCTAAATCCTATGATCTGAGGATCAAAACAATCCCAAAAGACTGGCTTCTCCTGCTTCCTCAGGAAAGATCCCCTTGCTCTCCCCCTTTCAAAACAAAGAATATATGGAAGCAGGGTATTGTCCAAGCAAACAATGTCAGCCCCTCAAAGTCATACATCTTTTCCCTTACTCCCCTTGCTTGTCCTGTTCTGTCCTTGCTTTTATGGAATGACTAGGGACCTGAGGAAGGGACAAAGACACACACACACACACACACACACACACACACACACAGAGACAGTGGGCACTTCTCCCAGATGTTATGCATTAAGAAATCTCCGGCAACCCTCAATTAAGAACCAAAGGAATCCTCCCCCTGCCCTGCTGATGCCTCTTTGCAACATGGATGATAGCAGTTTTTGATGAAAAAAGGATGTTTGTTAGAGAGAAGGGGGAGAGAGAGAAAATCCTTAATCTACTTGACGAAGCCACAAAGCCTAAAGCCGGCAAAACGCAATTAGCGGGCTAGAGAAAGCAGTTTCTGGAAGGGGAAACAGGGAAGATGCTGGGTATATAACTGTGCCCCCTCCCTCCCTGAAGCAATACCTGAAAAGAACATTTATTTCTGGAGCTTGAAGTAATCAAAGCCGGGTGGTGAGTTGGCAAGCACCACTGAGGACCCCCTCTCTTCCTGGTTATCTTCCAGAACACAACGGGTAAGAAAGATGCATTTCCAGGAGCCAGGGCAGATAATAAAACCCAGCCCTGGGCCTACCACATGTCTTGAGCATCTTCGTTCAATTTAGAGGCATAGAGAGTCTCCTGTATGGAACTAGGGTCATAAAATTATTCATTGAACATTAGTCTATGGAAGTCTGGTCCCCCAGCCAGAAGGCTTGTGGGCATTTAAGCCAGAAAAGAGCTTTTCTTCTCTTAGACTCATTGGGTATCAAAGCTGGAAGGGACATAGAAAAAGGAGTATTAGAGTCGGAGGGGACCCTAGAGACCCCTTCATGTCACATGAATCTGAGACTCAGAAAGGCAACAATGACTTGGCCACCTTCACACAACTCTTTCCAAGTAGGGCATAGATGGTCACCTCTGGGTTTTCCCTAGGACTCATCCCCCTAATCAAACAATTGTTTCCTTCTCCTAAGATCATTTTCAGCATTCTACTGTTCTCTTCTGTCCTTTTTTCCCCCTTTTTCTTCTTTCAAATGTTCATTTCCAGACCCTGGAAACATTACTCCTTGGCTTGTCCTCAGACCCTTTGCCGGTTGGCAGACTTGCCTTTTCTCCCACCCTGTCCTATTTCTTCTGAAGAGTGTGCCAAATAACCTTTCCTGTTTATTTCCCTGTTTTCATAAACATAGGCTTGAGTTTTCAATACACGGGACCATAGACAGTCCCGGGAGTGCCGTCTGCTGGTTGTCTTTCATTCTGTGTCTCCCCTGCTGGCTCTGAAAAACCTGCTGGGGAGTCAGGAGAGTTGGCTTTGAATCCCAATGTTTCTGGTTCCTACCTGTGTAAATCTGATCCCTGACCATGTGCTCCTGTGTGTCCTTGACACAGAATTACAAAATCACTGGCATATAATTCTTAGTTTCATTAATATCCTGTAAAGTGGAAATAACAGGAGCTTCATGTCCCTGATTGTGTCATTTGATCTCTATGTGCCTTAGTTTCTTCAACTGTAAAATAAGCTAATTGGACAAGATGAACTCTAAAGTACCTTTCCAGTTTTAAATTTGTTAAAGCAAAGAAAGAAAATGAACATTTTACTAAGCACAAGCACCATGTTAAGGGCTTTACAAGCATCATATTTTAACCTCACAACAATGCAGGAAGGTTGACACTATTATTATTCCTATTTTACAGTTAAAGAAACAGAGGCAGACATGGTGAAGTGATTTGCCCAGAGTCACACAGTAAATGTCTGAGGCTGAATTTGAACTCCCTGACTCCAAGCCTCAGGTTCCATCCACTGAGTCACCTAATTTTAATTCCTATCTCATCAGGTTGTTTTGAGACTCAGTTAAGATAATGTATATGAAACAAGGTATGAAGTTTAAAGAATTATAAAACTGTTGGTTAATTTAATCCAGTCTTAGCTTGAATACTCCCAGGAATGGGTAGTTCATTACTTTCTCTAGCTCATTTGGCAGATGAAATAACTGAGTTAAGCAGGGTGAAGTGACTTGTCCAGGGTCACACTGCTAGGAAGTGACTGAGGGTAGATTTGAACTCAGGACACACAAGATGTTAACAACAGTTGTTCCTGAAACTGGAGGCTGCTGATGCTTAACCCCAGTACCTTTAGTTAACTAAGTAGTGCAGTTAGAACCCTGGACCTGAAGGTAAGGAGATCTGAATTTGAGATCTGTTTCAGAAACAGAAGCTACATGACCCTAATCTGTTTTTACTTATTTTCTCATCAGTAAAATAAGGGAATTGGACTAGAAGTTATGTCCCCTCTAGCTTGAAATCAATGAATTTATGAATGTCAGGACTTCTCTCACTCAAAAGAATTAAAAGAAATTCTGTCTGGGAACCCCCATACAAGTGATTCCCCTGACTTCAGGTGAGTAGGAGCAGGAGGAAATAAGGGAGGGACAGATTGCACGAAGAAAAGAGATAGTCTAAGTCATGGGGGACGTTTATTTTTCTTCAAGGATCAGTTTCATACATTTGTTTTCTATCCTGGGCATTTTAAAACTCTGGAGTCTCCATTACACCCAGTTAAATTATTTACAAATGGGCAAGGGAAGAAAGTCCTAGGCTATCCACCACTTGTGATCTGATGCCCACCCATTAAAAGTGACACATTTCCCATAAATATCTGAAGATTAAGGATCTACCTATATATGTAAGGTAGAACAATCATCCATTGCAGATGGGCTAAGACTGTTTCAATCCATAATACTAATAGGATCCCTACTAATAACAAAAGTTTATATGGTTATTTTACAATTTTTCAAATCACATTACATATTTTAGTTCATATGATTATCACAGCAATTGTGGGGAAAAAGTGATACTATCGCCATGATGGGCAGCTATGTGATACAGTGGATTGAGCACAGATCCTGGAAACAGAAAGATTCATCTTCCTAAGTTCAAATCTGGTTTCAGACATTGACTAGCTATGGGACTCTGGGCAAACTCATCTGTAAGATGAACAAGAGAAGGAAATGGCAAGCCACTCCAATGTCTTTGCTGGGAGAATTCAAAATAGGGTCATGAAGAGTTTGGACACATTGGAAAAAAAATCAGCTGAAAAATAACAAATCCCCATTAAACAGATAACTAAGACAATCAATTGATAAACATTTATTCAGCAGCAATGAGGCATTTTGCTAAACTCTGGGGATACAAAGAAAGGTAAAAGACAGTCCTTATTCTCAAAAATCATTTTGTCTAATGAGGGAGACAAGCATGAACTTAACTATGTATAAATAAGGTATATAAAGAATGTAGTTGAGATTAGCATTAGCATTAAAGGGGATCCAGAATGTCTTCTTTACTTGGAACTTTAAGGAAACTAGAAGTGGAGATGAGAAGGGAGAACATTCCCAGCATGGAAGATAGTCAGAGATATGGAGATGGAGATAGAGACAGTGAGGCAGGCAATGTCACCAAAGAAGGTGAAGAAATAAGGTACAAAAAGATGGGAAATGTAGGAAACCAGATTATAAATAGGTTCTATTTGAATCTAGAGATGACAGAAAGCTGCTGGAGTTTATCAAATGGGGGATATGATGTGGTCAGAACTATACTTTAGGAAGATCAATTTGATGACAGTGGAGGAGAGACTAGAGGATAAGAAGAGACTGGAGGTAGGGAGACATTTCATCAGTAGCTTAAGTATGAGATGATAAAGATCTGCACCAGGCGGGTAACCTATCCAGGATCAAGTAACCAGAAAGTGTCTGAAGTAGGATTCAAACCCAGGTCTTCCCACTAATCTGGGTATAGTCCATCTACTACACCACCATGCATATTTTGAAAGCTTTGTTTTTAATTTTGAAATGAGAGTTAAAAGAGAATTTCGGATTTGGAAGCAATCTGAGAGGATTCAATATCAAAGATGAATGGAACTTTAAAATGCAAGGTTTCAGAGCAGAAGGTGCCTTGAGAACATAACATATTAGAGCTGCAAAGAAGCTTAGAGATGACTGAGTCTCATCCCTTCATTTAACAGATAGGGAAACTGAGTCAGAATAGTACAGGGACTTGAACCTATGTTTATTGACTTTCTAGTTCATTTTTTTATTATTCTTTGAATATTCCATTTTGAATATTTGAAAATTACATTCATTACTCCTAATTCAACTATGTGGGGCCAAGCTAGCCAAGTCAATCTTTCTTCCATGAGATAATTTTATAAATTCTTGAATACAGATTTCAACTTCACATGTCTTCCCTGATCTTCCCCTTCCCAGGCTAAACATCCTTAATTTCTTCCATTTCTGACTTATCAATCAATCAACAAGTTCATAAGTGTCTACATGTACTAGGAATTTTGTTAGATGTCAGGGTTACAAAGACTAAAAAAATGGAATGGTCTCTTATTTTGGCAGATCTTTTCCATTTTTCATCTGTTTGTTGCTCTACTTTCACTCTTATCCTTATATACTCTTGAGATGATCTAATTTAATGGTTGTCTACAAAGGTTTTTTTATAAATATATTTTTCCTTCCATTGCTTCTTCCTGTTTTAAAAGGAAACATTGCTCATCATCTTCCAATATATTCCTCTATAAGTTTTTTTTTTTAATAAATAAGCACCCAACGTTGATTTTGGCTGCCATGTTGCTATGCTTGGAAAGGAAAGGAAATATTCAATGACTGAAGTGGTTTTTTAGGCTCTTTTGACCCCATCATTGTGGTAGTTGATTTGCACTGATTAACCTTAAATAGGAAATGAATGAATGCATGTATGAAAAGCATTTATTAAGTGCTTACTATATACCAATTTGCTAAAAGCACTGTATACAAATTCAAAAAAGAGAGAGTCCATGCCTTCAGAAAGCATGGAGATAAGAATGAGAGATAGGAGAAAGTCAGAAAAGGAAATTACAGTTTAGGAGATGTTGAGGGGATGTAGGGATTTCTAGAGAGTCTTGGGATTACCAAAATGATGATTGGAACAATTGGGAAGTCAATCTATGATCTCTTTCCAGCAAGGCAGTACTGATTTGATTACAGTTGTGGGAGCAAACTGTAGGAAAGCAGGATGTTAGTAAAAGGTAAAAAGTCTGATGATCAGTAGGACAGAAAATATCAAGGGTGGAAAGAAGACTAGAGGGTCTTGGGAGTATTAAGCTGAGTTCCTTCCCTGCATGGGGTTCTGAAGGTCTGCTTAGTTTGTGTTGCTATCTATTACTTTAAGCATTTCCCATTTGTTAGTGTCAGTAGCAGGATTAAGAGGATCAGGTTGAAGCAGTTTTAATGACATGCCATCTCATTTTTACTCTTTCTTCCAATTTAGCCCTGATTTTTATCTTGCTCTAACAAATCAATGGCCTGACCCTGTACAAACAGTTGATTGGGAAATGACTCCCATATTTCTAAACAATCATTTCCTGCCCTTAAGATTTGGTCAATTTTATTTTTTAGAATGCTATTCAGGGCTCGCCATGTCCAGTGACTTCAAACTCTCTTCTGGGGAAAAACAATCACAATTTTTAGATGTGAAGCTTCTGAGTAATCTATAAACGTCATTTCTTAATTTTGATCCACATTTTCCATAATGTTATTCGCTGTCTTCTTCTATGCCTATCTTCACAGGGAAGCCACTAAGTAATAAGATATGTGTTAGTTTAATTCATAAGGTCTTAGATGTGAATCCTTTGGAGTTCTCTACCTTCTCAGTTACTGAAGTAAATGCTGGTGCATGAGCTGGAAATAGTCAGTATGAAAATTGCAATGGAGGACGGTCAAGGATCCCACAAAGTGTTCCCTCTTATTGGTGGCTAAACTTGAGCCACCTCTATTGGTGGCTAGATTGAGTGCTAGATATAGAATTCAATTCCAGTCTCCTAATATGTGACCCTGGACAAGTCACTTGATCTCAACTTGTAGCATGGCAACTTGAAAAAGTTCAGCAACTATCAAATAAATGGATCCAGGTTAGATATGATGAATGTTTATCAATCAGGGTCCCAGGGTACCTGGAGTTTCAATTCCAGGTGGGAGGTAGAAGCCAGAGCTCCTAAAAGGTCAGGGAAGGATCATGGTCGGTCTGGATCCAGTTTAGTTATGGTGAATGCTAATCAGAAGCCCAGGGATCTGAATTGGAGACAGAGCACTGAATTTGCAATAGGGTAGATGTGCAAAAATTCCTCAGCTTTACCCACCACTGCTTAACCATGTGACCTGTACTAAATCCCTTCCCTTCTCTGGTTTCAGTTTCCTCAGCTGTGAAATGGAAGATAATATTTTAATGCCTCTTTCTATACAGTGGAGAATGTGAATCTGTAGGAAAAATGCTGAATTTGGAATAAGATGCTCTGGGTTTTGATCCTGACTTTTCTACTTTTTCTCTGTGATCTTGAACAAGTTATTAAACTCTCTAATCCTCTGTTTCCTCATTTAAAAATAGAGGGCAGGGAGGGAGGGGTGAGTTTGACTAGATCCACCTTACAGTTCTAAATAGTTGACATTACATTTCCATACCTGCTAGAACTTGGGCAAGTCACCCCATACTTTGGACCTCAGTTTCTTCCTAAGTGAAATCACAAAGATCTCTTCCAGCTTTGAATGCTACAATCCCATGAAAGGAGGTGATGCGTGTGAAACCTTTTTGTATCTGCTATACAGATAGGGACCTTCACTGTCATTCTGTTACCTCACTCAAGAAGTAAAAGCAAAGGGCCCTATGGATATCAGGTGGCCAGTAACTCCATCCATAGCCCAGATTCTTGCGACTTTTCTTGACCACATTATTACCCACCCCAGCATTAGTGAAACTAACCCTCTACTTACAATCAAAATGAACTTAACATGTAACCAAGAACCAGCATTCTTCCAGTAAACAAAAAAAGTGTTCCCACATTCCTCTACAGGCTCTTTTTTTTTTACTGCTGTCTGTTGCCTTCAGGTTTCTAATCTCAGGGAAATGGAATTTTCTCCACTAGTTGGGAAAATTATATATATATATATATATATATATATATATATATATATATATATATATATGTATATATGTATATATGTATATATGTATATGACATGGTGTTTTGTAAAGCAACAACAGTACCTCTGAATTCGGGATCAGCAAAAGAGCTGAGTTCAAATCCTCCTGCTATATGATTGTTGGGCCTGGGACCTTATAGAATGCTTTTCAGAGAGGGATACTTAGAGGATAGATAAGGATGCTGGTAAGTTCAATGACCATTTCTAAATTAAAATAGTGATCACTTCTCTGAATTCCCCCACACACCATCAGTAAAACGGGGATTGTTGTTTAACTATCTTCCAAGATTGTCAACTTGGAAACGAAGCAAAGAGTTAAATGGTTGGGAGGAATGCAATCCAATGGCAAAAGTTTAGAATTAAATAACAGCTCACATTTCTATAGTCTGAAGATTAGTTGTCTTTCCTAGCAGTAAGTCTTTCTGAGAGAAGATATAAGGCTTGTTTTTCTTTTGTGACCCACATCCATGATTTATCAGGAAGGGAGTTCTAAGAGAGAAATCTTTTTCCTAATGCAGATCTAAATCTACCAGAATTTCATCCCTCTTCATCTCTGCCTCCTGGCTTCTCTGACTTCCTTCAAGAAATGGCTAAAATCGTACCTCTTTCTCAATTCCTCTTAAAACTCTTGCCTACCTTTTATTGGTCATCTCCTATTTATGGATGTGGCTTGCTTGTAACTAGTTGTTTTCATATTGTATCCCCCATTCAATTGTGATTTTCCTGATAACAAGGACAGTCTTTTGCCTTTCTTTATTTTCCACCAGGGCATAGCTGAGGCTTAATAGAGACTTCTTGTCTCACTGACTGAGGGGATGGGATGAGGAAAACCTGAGGAGATAAAAATTAACCCTCCATTTCTCTCTGCTTATGGAACTCATTGACAAATATCAACTCATCAAATTCCATTTTTCTCTGCTTTATTACCCCCTCCCCACAGAAATCACTCCCTCTTGTGACCTCCTATAATTTTATAGCACTTAAATGACCCTTGGGGTAAACCAAGGTTATTTTAAAGGTAATATTAACCCTGTCTCTCCATCCATAGAATAGAGATGTTGATTATGAGTGGAACTTTTCTAGTTAACCCTACACCCTTCTTCCTTGTTTTGCAATGAAGAGAGGATCTGAGGCCCAGAAGGCTGAAGATTCACCCAAGGTCTCATAAGTGCTAAGTAGCAGACCCATGAGTCAAACTTGGGTCATCTGAATCTCTATCGATTTTCTTCTTTATCACCCAGATCACTTTATAGCTTTCATTTCAGTGTTTATTTGATGACCAAGTGAGATAGATGTCATGAGGGGATAAGTAGCAGGCATTACTGTCCTCATTTTATGGGTACAGAAAGAACCCCAGAGATGAGATGTTACTTGCTCAATCAAGGTCCCATAACTTGGAAGACACAGAATCCAGATCTCTAGCTCCAAATATTCATCATGCAAATTTTTTTTAGGAATCAAAATCTCAAGACATTCTGTAACTTCATGGGATTTGGGGGGGAGTGAATCATAGACTTCCTACGTGATGCTCTTGATATCTTAAAGCAATCTACAAATAAACAAAAAATTCCACATGTTTACAAAATACACACTCAGGCCTAGAAAAGTATTCCATGACCATTTTATAGGGTTCCCCTATCTATTTTTACAATTGGTTAAACAATAAATGGAGTCCAAGGTCACTATATATAATTGATGCATAGACTTCTAGAGCTGGAAAGGATCTTAGAACACAGAATTTGGAAAACAGAATTTTAAAGTTAGAAGAGACCTTGGAACTTAGAATGTAGAGTTAAAAGCAACCTTAGAATTTAGAATGGTAGAATCAGAATGGGGCTTAAAAATGCCTAGGCATAACTACAAAGGCTCTATGAAGGAAGATGTTATCATCTCTGGAGAAAGGCAGATGGATAGAATGTATGATTAAACTATGATAAATAGAAGTATGCATAGTATGATTATATATATATATATATATATTTATAAAGAGAAGTATGCATAGTAACTTTACATATATTTGTAAATCTGTGTCAAATAGTAACTCTAGTGCAAGAAGGGAGGGATGATGGGAAACTGGAATTTAAATAGATTGTAATTCTGGGAGGACGAGGTCTCTAATTATATCTGCAGCACCCAGCACAGCACCTTGAATATCCTTGGCATTTAATAAATATTGAGTTGATTATACCAAAAATGGACACAGATATTGAGAAAACTTTTAAAACATCTAGAAATTAGTTGGTTTCCCTCTCCAAATAGAATGCCCCACATCATTTTATAACCTAAAGTGTCAGTTGTGTTCAACTTTTTGTGACTTCATTTGGATTTTTTGGGCAGAGATCCTGGGATGATTTGTCATTTCTTTCTCCAATTCATTTTACAGATGAGGAAACTGAGGTAAACAATCAAGTGATTTACCCAGGGTCACATAGCTGCTAGATATCTGAGGCTAGATTTTTAACTCAGATCCTCCTGGCTCTAGGGTCAGCACTCTACCCACTAGACCACTTAGCTACCCCAAGATCTAATCATATTTATAGCAATCTTTTAAGTTCCAGACCATTTGCAGACTCTCATTTGAGGTGAGCAAGGAAAATGTTATTCTCGCCACTTTACAGATAAGAAAATGAATGCCCAGTGAGGAGAAATGATGCAACTGAGGTCACACAAATAGCTATAAAGCCAGGATTTGAACCCAAGAATACTTGAGAGTAGACGAGAGAACTATTTAAAGGAACCAATGATGATAACTCCTATCAAAAAACATTAAAGTAATAGAGACACACATTATTTATACATGTAATAAGTTATAATAAAAATAAATATTTATTAAGCAGCTACAATGTAGCAGGCAATATACCAAGAACTAGACATTTAAGTAAAGGCAAAAAACAGTGCCTGCCTTCAAGGACCTCATAGTCAAATGGGAAAGACAACAATCAAACAACTATGTATAAACAAGCTATAGACAGAATGAATGAGAAATAATCAAGAGAGAGAGAGAGAGAGAGAGAAAGCACTAGAATTAAAAGGAACTGAAAAAAAACTTCACATGGATAACAGAATTTTAGTGAGTATTTGGAGGAATCCCGGAAAATCCAGGAAGTAGACATGAGAAGGGAGAGAGTTCCAGGCAGGAGGAGGGCTAGTGAAAATTCCCGGAATCAGGAGATGGAATGTTTTACTTCCTGGATAATGACCTGATTGATGGTAAGATGTATTTTCTTATGGAAATTAAAAATTTTCTTATTTTCTAGGAATCAGCTAATCCAACTTCTCATGTTGCGATGGGGAAAGTGAGGCATAGAAAGGAGCAGGACTACTGCCTGGGACTGAATTATTAACATGCTCATGGATCATGGTGTCCCTGTGCCATGCTTCCTTTCCAACCCGAAACCTTTTGTTAGCTGCCCTTTTCTGGGATTTGTTTTCCTTCCTCTTTAAAGTGAGAGGGTTAGGCTAGTTGGTTCCTAATAACCATATTTTGTATGAAAATTCATCTTTCCCTCAGCTGAACCATAACTCCCCAGTGCAGGAAGTTCCATTATTAAGCCCCTTCATACTGTCTCTCTCACCTACCCCAAAGTATTTCCTGGATTACTAGCTGGGCATTTATTTGACAACTTTGTTCTGGGCTATTTACAGACATGCTACCATGGGGACCTCCTCAAGAAAAGGGGTGGGGAGGGAAATATGTTCCTTAATTGCTATTCTGTTCCCATTACTTTAATTAGGTTCCAGAAAATTTCAAAGCCTGACAACTAGAGTGATCACTAGAAAGATCGGCCGCTCCAAAAACATGGAACTCCATCTGAGTAGATCTAATCTGTGATTCTCTGTGTGGGCGGAGGGGGCCTGCCTTGAAGGGCTTCCAGTAACCAGATGGAAGGGCTTGGAGAATTTTTTATGAGTATGCAGGGCAGCTGTTGGTCAGTCCATTGGTGCTCACATGGGCTGAGCAGCTGTACCCAGCCAGGGGGGATTTTGACCTCCTTTCAGATTCATTAAAGGCAACAGTTTGGGTTCTATGAGGATAGTGAGGGGAATCCCCTCTTTATAAAGCTAGACGCAGAGTTAGGAGGTGGCAGGAGGAGGTTTGTCACATAAAAGACCATAGAATTATGACTAAGTTGAAATAATAAACTCTCATTTCTATGGTGCTATAAGGTTAATAAAGTTCTCTTCTCACAATGTCTCTGAAAGGCAAGTATTATTATCTCATTTTACATGTGAGAAAAATTGAGGCTCAGTAAGGTTAAGTAATTTGTCTATAAGGTTAAATGACTTAATCAATATCATGGTTCAAATCCTTGGTTCATGTCTTGCATTCGTTTGTTTCTTTACGAGAGTTAGATGGCACAGTAGATAGAATACTGGCCTTGGAGTCATGAGGATGGAAGTTCAGATCCACCAATCTGTGTGACCTTGGGAAAGTCACTTAATCCTGATTGCCTTGCATCCAGAGCCATCTCCAGTCATCCCAATTCATATCTGGCTGCTGGACCCAGATGACTCTGGAGGAGAAAGTGAGGCTAATGACTTAGCACAGCACCCCTTCACTCAAATACAATTCATGCGCTTGTCATGGTATCACCTCCCTGATGTCATGGCCTTCTTCGAGAATGAAGGACAAACATCATCATAAGACATAACTCGCAAAATATAAGTTCAGAAAATGTGACAAAACTTTCAAGGTTAAATTTAGAGATCATATCATTGAGTGATTCTCAAACTTTTTGACCTCAGGCATCCTTTATACTTAAAAATTATTGAGGTCCATTATAAACATTATTTATATGTTTTATGGTTTTGGATAGTTACCACTGCAATAGTGATCACCATTGTGAGCTAGGTGGCTCAGTGGATAGACCACTGGCTTTAGAATCAGGAAGATGAGAGTTCAAATCCAAACTCAGACACTTGATACTTACTAGCTGTGTGACCTTGGGCAAATCACTTAGATCTGATTGCCTCGCATCCAGGACCATCTCTTGATGTCCTGATTCACTTCTGGTCATTGGACCCAGATGATCCTGGAGGAGAAAGTGATACTGGTGACTTAGCACAGCCCTCCCCTCACTCAAATCCAATTTATATGCTGGTCATGGCATCACCTCCCTGATATCATGCTCTTCTTTGAGAATGAAGGACCAACATCATAATCTGTGATTACCATAGTTCCTACTATCTGATGGCCAATCAGGTGTGTTGAATTTCACCTTTTTGGGGGACAGCTGGTTCTCTATCATTTGTTCCAGCTCTCCCTCCATAGTATTCCCTTAATTTTAGGGTTCCCTGTTCTCAGCTTCATTTAATTATTTAATAGACAAATTAGCTTTTACAAAAGATATTTACTTCAACAATAAGAGTAAAAATAAACATACCCCCCCACACTTCTCAACCTCGTACTGCACAACCTCGTACTCTTCATCTAAAACCTGAAATGACTAACAAAATAGGACAAACAAAAACAAAACCCAAGCTGATTTTCAGGACCATTGGGTGAAAGATGAGAAGGAGGGGAAGGTGATCTTTCCCCTACTCAATTCATAATTCTCATGCTGTGGATAAAGATGATTTTCACTGTTTGGATGTCAAGGAGAAGAGAGAGACTATAAGTTCTAAAGATGAAGTCTATTCCAGCTAAATCAATGAAAAAAAGCTGCTATCACCTATGTAGTAGAGGAACACAGAATGTGTTCACCTCCATCATGGTGATCTGAACATGCACAAACCCCTTATATTATGTTAGAAATTAAAGATTTAAAGTTGATAAATTTAAAAATATTAATTCATTTAAAAATAATATTCATTAGATGTTAAAATACATAACATGTTTTATGAAAAAAATTGTATTTTCCAAAACAAAAAAATTGGTGAAAAATGGCATCATATTACATATTTCTACAAATCTCTTTAATGTCTGGTTTAATAGAAGACAGCTGGATTTTCATATCTGCTTCTGCGTTCAATCTGTCATGATATGTTGTTTTGGTTGTTTTGGGCTCACACAGATAATGTACTTGGAAATGGGGAGAATATTTTAATAAGTTAATAATGTCTTTGTCTTATTATGAAAATAGTTTTGACCTCATGATCTTTCTGAAAGGATCTCAGGGACCCCCAGGGTTCCACAGACCATGGTTTGAGAACTGTTGATCTAATCCTTTAATTTCCAGAGGCAGAAATGGATACCATCTTCCTTTCATTCCTTCTCTTAATTCATTCATTCTCCTTGCTTCCCTCCCTCCCTTCCTCCCCTTCTCCCCTGCCAATACCCCAAACCACAAACACTGGAGCTATCATAGTGAGATATGGAAGGTTCATCAAGAGAGCCTAGTCAACTGATGATATTTAGGGATAAGGCCATTATTTGGGGTTTTTGACTTTATGGACAGAACCAATTAAACTGTGCCTCTTAGAGAGCTATGACTAATTCTCTCCATGAAGTGACTAAATTTTACAGTCTCATATCTTATTGAATAGACACGATGTTCATTTCTTTTTTCCCTCAAAGAACACTTGCCAAAGCCTGAAACTAAATCAATACATATAATATCTTTCTGATAGGGAGGGGATTGCTTGGGTCATTAATAGCTGAGTGTTTTATCCTTGAGACACACTAATGAGAAGGCTTATTACAATAACTAAGTCTTGAGGAGATGAGGACTTGTACCAGGAGGAGAGAAAGAAGTTTAATCAAGGGATATTACAAAAGTAAAATTGACAGACCTTGGCAATAGTTTGGAGATGGAAAGTGGGAGATAGTGAGACAGTGAGGAGTTAGTTTACAAATCTGAGGGACTAATAGAATGACTTTTCTCTCTACAGGAATAAAGAAGTTTAGAAGGGAGGAGGGTTTGAGGGAAGATATTGAATTCAGTTTTGAACACATTGAGTTTAAGATATCTACAGATCATCAATTTCAGTTAGAGCTGTGAAACTGGAGGTAAACAGAGAGTTAGGACTGGATAAGTAGAACTGAAAAATCTTAGAAGCTGTTGAGACCACCAAATGAAATGATATGTTTTGTCCTTCATTTTTTAAAAAGACCATGGCATCAGGAAAGTGATGCCATGAGAAACACATGAATTGTATTTGAGTGAGGGGGTGTTGTGCTAAGTCATCAACCTCACATTATCCTCCTGAGCCATCTGGATCTAGTGGCCAGATATGAATCAGGATAACTGGAGATAACTGGATATGAGTCAATCAGGGTTAAGTGACTTGCCCAAGGTCACACAGCTAGTACATGTCTGAGGTCAAATTTGAACTCAGGTCTTCCTGATTTGAGAACCAGTGTTCTTCCCACTACACCATGTAGTTGCCCTTGAAATGATACAGAGGGAAAAGAGAAGCGCATCCAAGAATGAGCCCTGATGAACATTCACAGTTAAAAGCCATGGCCTTAATGAATATTAAACAAAGGATGTTAAGAAGAAGGAGCCAGATGGATAGGAGGAGAACCAGGAAAGATCAGTGTCTTCACTCACAATTTAGATGACTCACTTTCCATAGAAGTTGCAGAGGATTCCTGCTGTTTACAAGTTTGACTCATTCTTGGAAGTGCCTTTCAATTCAGAACCTCTGGGATTCTCTAATTCTAGGTGCATACTCAATTTGTGTTCATCCTTCCTTCTGGATTAGATATCACCCCCTTAGGATAGCCTTTCCTGATCACCCAAACAGAAGATGATCTGTGCAAATCCATTTTTCCCCTAAAGTATTATACTGAATTGCTCTTTTATTTTTATCACATTTCACCTTGTACTTCTCTTGACTTTTGCTGAGGAGACTGCTGTTAGAGGGGGCCTTGGAACTGAGAGAAACTGTGTCTATATCCTGCCTCTGAGACAAGGTGGTTTTGTAACCCTGGACCAACCTCTATCTGGTTTCAAGGCAATTTAATTGCCAGAGCCTGGTTTGTGTTCAGGTGAATCACCAGAAGGGAGGAGTTCTCTTTCTTTTGATGAGATCTTAGGAGATGCTCTGTGATGTCTTAAGTGCATCCCTAGAATACAACAGCTTTCCTTGTTGTTGATAACGAGTTGACAAAGAGTTGCTGAGTAACCATGAATCATCACCTATTCTTTCTTTGCTCTGTCCCTCACTGGCTGATCAGAAAGCAAGTAAACTATGAATCAGATGCCTATCTGTATCATGGGAGAGAGTTTCCATACAGCAGAGTTCTCTATACTGATGAAATCTTAGGTTCAGAACGCCCCCCCCAAAAAAGTAAAACTGACAGGAGACTCAAACCTCCTTGTATATATGTATATATGTGTATATCTAGATATATAGATAGAGACAGAGACATAGACATAGACATAGACATAGACATAGATATATAGAGATAGAGATAGACAGAGATAGAGATAGATATAAAAATATATGTAGGTTTATATGTATATGTATGTATAAATATATATTTAAATTTCTGTGTATTTTAACCTAAGAGAGCACAATGAGTAGAGCATTGGGGTCAAAAGGACCCAAGTTCAAATCTGGCCTTAGATATTTTCTAGCTATTTGACCCTGTTCAGGTCACTTAAGGCCTATGGCCTCTAAAAACAGAAGAAAAGATAAAAATAAGGAAACCTAAGCCAAGAGAATTGAAATCCTAAGCTATCAAGATTGTGGATGGAAGAGAGAAGACCTCAGAATCTATGACTTACTGGCTGTCTGTAGGATGTTGGACAATTCACTTGGTTTCTCTGAGTCTCAGTTTTTTCATCTGTAAAATGAAAGGTCTCTAAGGTCCCTCCTAGATCTAAATCTAACATTCAATGATTTAAAAATTAAATGTTTCATTTTTTTTAATACTATACCACACTTGCTTCTTGAAAGACTTGTAGATAGGATTAAATTTATTCATAAGTCTGATTTAGAGTTTCTTTATGGGAGTGGTGTGAACCAAAGTGGGAAGGTTCTCTAATGCCAGCCCAAGGACACATTGAATGTTTGCGGATAGATGAATATAGTGATCAGAATTGTAAATTGAGAAGATTGTCATAATAACAAGTATCAAATTAATTGGAAGAGGCTCTTGGAAGAAAGGAGACTGGTTGAAAGATGATAAGGACTCAGAAGAGTTTTGTAGTCGGTAGATGTGGGGATGGCACTTGTTAAATGAAAGAAATATTATAAAGGAAGACATATATATACTCAAAGATGTTAAATAGGAAAAAACTTTTCTACCTATAATTAAAAACAGACCTTTTGAAGAATAATGAAATATGAGAAAGGATCCTTAAATATTGTTCAGGCACTCTTCCTGACCCCACTCAAAGTTTTTGTGGCACTCATCTTGACCCCATTTAAGGTTTTGGTAGCAGAGATATTGGAGTGGTTTGCCATTTCCTTTTCTAGCTCATTTTAGATATGAGGAAACTGAGGCAAACAATTAAGTGACTTGTCCAGAGTCACACAACTAGTAAGAGTCTGAGGCCAGATTTGAACTCCAGAAGATGAATCTTTCTGACTCGAGGTTAGACACTGTGGCACCATCTAGATCATCTATCCATCCCCTTGGGAAATGAGTGTTTGGGAGACAGACCCAGGATTACATATCTAGTTAGCAATAGTAACTGACCCATAACAATGACAGCAAAAATGTGAAGGAAAATAATATTGAAAGACTACAGAACTTTGCTCAGTACAGTGACCAATCATGCTGTAAACGAGTGTATAGTTCTTGAAGTATTACTCTATAGAACTTAAAAAGAATAACAAAATTCACCTGGAGGAACAAAAGATTAAGAAATAATGGGGAAGGAGGGTTTACAAAGGAAAGGGGCAGGGCATCACATCTCAAACTAAACTATGAAACAATAATCATTGAATAATTTGGTACTCAGGTTAATCAGTGGAACAGATTAGGTGTACAGTATGTAATTGTAAATGGACACAGAGGCCTAACTAAATTCACTAACTCAAAAATTCTAACTACTGAAATAAGGAATTACTCACAGTCAAAAACTGCAGGGGAAACAGGGAAGTAGACTAGAAGAAAATAGATAGAGACAATTCACAAGATTATCTCCAAATGGACACATGATTCACTTATAAGTCACATGGTAAACAAACTAGGGTAGTAAAGCCGAAATTTCCTTTCAGATCTATGGTTAATGGGAGAGTTAATGTCCAGATCATATAGTGAGAAGGGAAGCAACAAAAAAAGATAAAATGGACAATTTTGATTTCATAAAATTGGAAAGATTTTGCACAAACAAAATTAATTCAACTAAAATCAAAAGGGAAACAATTAACTGAGGATAAAATTTTTGTATTGTTTCTCTTGTAAAAAAGAAAAAGGTCTGATTTCCAAGATATAAAAGGAATTGATTTAAATTTATACAAATGAGAGCCATCCATTAAATGATAAATAGACAAAGGATATGAATAGATAGTTTTCAAGGGAGAATATCTAAGCTATCAACATCCATATGGAAAGTACTCCAAATCACTAATAATAATTTGAATATAAATTCAAACAACTTTGAGGTTTCCCTTCATACCTATTAGACTGACAAAGATGACCAAATAATAGAAAATAACAGATACTGGAAGAACTGAGGGAAAGGAGGTATACTACTAAATTGTTCATGGAACTGTGAATTGCTACTTGGAACTCTTTCCAGAAAGCCACCAAACAGAATTTTCAAGAAGATAGTCAAAAGGTTATATATATACATATGTAAAATCATTGTAACTCTATAGTGTAACATTATAGTGGGAAAATGACTAGAAATAAGGCAAAGTGTCCATTAATTGGGTAATGGATGAACAAAAGCTCATAAAGATTCCTTGATCCCTTATCAAACCTTGTTTGTAGTAAGTAATCAGTAAATGTTTATTGATTAATCATTCAAATCACCACAATGTATCTCTGTGTGCTTCTAAATTTCATATAACCATGAGACTTTTTCTTGTTCTTTGCCACTAAAAGACAACGATGAGTCTCTATGTTTTAAATTAACTTTTACTGCAAATGTTATCTCTGAGAGCCAAAGAGGAACACCACTCTGTTTTTCTCTGCAATGGCCTTTGGCCATAAGGCTGGAAGAGCCAGTTGATGATTCATGATGAAGGTGGGGAGATAGAACCTTAGATAGGAAGAGGGGGACATCACGAGTGCAGCAACAGATGGAACATGTCTCTTATGAAGGAACCAGGCCTTCAGGCTGCACTTTTGTGAATCTCCGGGCTCTTCAGTGACAGGCCACTTATATCTCTGTGACCCCACAGAGAGCCAAGGTCCCAGCTGTGGAAACCGCATGGACCCATGGCTTGGGGAAGAAAGTGAATTAAATCCTAGTAATATGGAGTATCAGAGATGAAAGAAAATCTTAGTTCAAAGAATGTCAGAGTGAGAAGGGACCTTAAAGTAGACAGAGTCAGTGCTGGAAAGTTCTTGGAACAGAAGACTGTCAGAACTGGAAGGACTTTAGACATCCTCTGGTAGAACCTCTTTTTGTTCTTTGTGTTGTGCATCTCTTTTACAGCTGTGTTAAGTGGGGAATAATAGGCTTTTCCAGGATCACAAAGTAAGAGAGCTGATAAGGGAACCCAGGCTTCTACTCTTACTAGTTTAGACTCACATTTCATTTGTCCCAGACATTCCTTCAAAGGATCATACTAATACCTTTCCATTTCACCAAAATATTCATACGAAGTACCTTTTATCTTTGCTGTCTCTACTTACTCATCTCCCACTGACTTCTCAGTTCTTTCTAAACCATCTTCCAGGTCCACCACTCTTGAAACTGCTTTGTCAAATATCACTGGTGATCATTTACCTGGCAAATGTGAGACTCCTTTGTCAGCAGTCTATAGCCTCCAGGACCACTTTGCAGCTTTGAACATTATTGACCACCCTCTGTCTGCCATTCCATGGATGGCAAGTATCTCTGCTGATTCTCTTCCTTCCATGGTTGGTTATTCCTTCCTAGTTTCCTTTGTTGTCTCTCCTCTGCTCTCCTCTCCACACATCTGTACTCCTCCTTCTTCCCTTTCCTTCTCTCACTTTATCTTTCTCTCTCTCTCTCTCTCTCTCTCTCTCTCTCTCAAATTTATGTAAGGCAATGAGTTAAGTGACTTGCCCAAGGTCACACAGCTAGGCAATTAAATATCTGAGGCTGGCTTTAAACTCAGGTCCTCCTGACTCCAGGGCCTGTGCTCTAACCACTGTGCTAGCTCCCCCCCCCCCGTCTCTGTCTCTCTTCCCTCCCCTCCCCATCTCTGTTTCTGTCTGATTAAATCTACTTCTATGGTTCTATTACCATTGCTACTCAGATGTCTCCCAATACTATATATTTTTCCCCAAATTTCTTCCTTGATCTTTTGTCTTACAATTTGAATTGTCTGTTGGACATTTCCCCCTTGAACATTTCAGCAGTACCTCAAATTCAAACCATTTCCAAACCAGAATTTGTCATCTGTTTCCATAAACCTGATTCCCATCCAAACCTCTCTGATTTTGTTGCGCCTATCACTGTCCTGTTAACAGTCACAATCATCCTTGACTCTTCTATCCTTCACACCCCATATCCAATCATATGCCAGGACTAGTCAATTCTAACTTCCCATCATTCCCATCATTCTCTTGGAATCCCTTCAATACTCAGCTCATGTTCTACTTTCTACATGAGTCCTTTCCCAATCCCTCCAGCTCTTCAGAATTTACTATTACTACTAGTTCTTTGTTATGGAAGAGGACTACACCAACTAACCAAATGATTGGAGACAAGAGTTGCACAATTATGTTTCTTATAGTGAGGGCAAGGTTGTGCAAGGCATTCTTCTTACTTGCCTTTACCAGAATTATTTCACTCCAGGATCCAATTTATAGGAAACAGGACTAGTGGAGATGGTCTGGCTACTGCAGGAGTCTCTTAACCTCAAATGGTTTTGAATCTTTCCATATTAGCATGAACTTTATAAATGATGGTCAAGCACTAACATGTTTTATGTGGTGTCAAAATTTAACAATTAGGTTCATTCTAATCTGTCATTAGCATGGTCTTTCCTCCATATTTGTAACTAGTGGTATTCACATGATGGATGTAACTATTAGTACCTTCCCTTATGAAGCACATGTATTTCAATTTGTAAATATTCCATATATATATATATATATATATATATATATATATATATATATATGTTGTTTTCCCCATTAGAGTGGAAATTTCTTGAGGACAGGGACTATTTCATCTTTGATTTTGAATTCCCACCACTTAATCCAGTTCCTGGCACATAATAAACACTTGATAAATAAGAAGTGATGGATACATCAGTCTTTCTTCTCTTCACTCATATAGGTACCCTGCTCCTTCAGACTCCTCACCAGTCCACATCTTATCTTAATAATAATCTCCTAATTAGTCTCTCTGCCTCTAGGTTCCCATCTTTCATATAGGTATCTTAAGGCATAGAAGTAATCATTAAAAATCTTTAGTAGCTCGCTATTGTGTATTGAAAGGGTTCTTAACTTATAGGAAGAAAAGAGGCAATGGGTGTCACAGTGAGTAGAACACTAGACCTGGAGTCAGAAAGATCTGAGTTTAAGCCTGGACTCAAGACACACTAGCTGTTTGACCCTGAGCAAATCACTTTACCTCTGCCTGCCTCACTTTGCTCATCTGTAAAATGGGGGTAATAATAGCCCCTTATCTATTGGGATTATTGTTAAGACCAAATGAGATAATATTTATAAAGTGCTTAAGCACAGTGCTTGGCCAAAGATAAACACAAATAAATATTATCTATTTTTGTTGTTATTTATTTTTAAGTGTTTAACAATTTGGGGCTTTTGGTGTCACCATCTAAATACTTATTTTCTCCTATCATAATCACACAAGTAGTAATTGGCAGAGTCAGGTCTCTTTATTGTGACAGTTTATATAAGGGATCCTAGAAGTGTAAGTGCCACTATAATCTTTATTTTGTTTTGGTTTTTGTTTTTTAGGTTTTTGCAAGGCAAATGGGGTTAAGTGGCTTGCCCAAGGCCACACAGCTAGGTAATTATTAAGTGTCTGAGACCGGATTTGAATACAGGTACTCCTGACTCCAAGGCTGGTGCTTTATCCACTATGCCATCTAGCCACCCCCCCCCCCAATATAATCTTTAAAACATTGTTTCTTCAGGTCAGAGTTTATAAGACTCAAAAGATCAGAAGCAAAGTCACCATGACAAAGTTTAAAGTAAGCTCATCTCATCAGACCCAAGGTAGAAAAGTGATTAAATGCTGAGGTTTGTGTCCCATTTCTATAGTAATATCAAGCTTCCCTACCAAGGTCCTCTGATAATACTCATAGTGATAATCTGTGCCATTTTTATGATAATAATATCTCACTTTGGGTCAGTTGGGTGGTGCAGTGGGTAGAATACTCAATCTGGAGTTAGGAAGAAAGTTTCCTGAGTTCAAATCCAGCCTCAGCTATGTGACTATAGACAAGTCACTTAACCTTGTTCACCTCAGTTTCCTCATTTGTCGAATGAGCTTGAGAAGTAAATGGTAAACCATTTTAGTGTTGTGGCTAAGAAAACCTCAAATGGGACCAAGAAGAGTTGGGCATGATTAAAATGACTGAACTACAACCATAATAAATAGCTCACTTTTGTAGTCTACAAAGCTAAGATTACACAGTGGGTAGAGTATTGGGCTTTGAATGAGAAAAATCATTGCCTCTAACAGTCTTTTCCAGCCTCAGTTTCCTCATCTGTAAAATGGAGACAATAATAGTATCTATCTTTCAGAGTTGCTTTGTTGATCCAGTACTTTGTGGATCATAAAACACCATACCGAAAATCAAGGATTGTTGATTTTACCTTCATATCATCTCCCACCTAGGCCCTTTCAGTCTCCTCTGATACTGCCACCTCTCAAGCAGACCCTCATCACTTCACAGTCAATTATTGCAATAGTTGCTGGTGGGTCCCCCTGCCTCAAGTCTCTCCCCAACTCCAATCATCCTCCAATCTGTCATCAAAGTAATTTTCCTAACATGCAGATCTGATCATATCACCTCCCCCCCTTACTCAATAAACTCTAAATACAAAATTCTGTTTGTCATTCAAAGCCTTTCATAGCTCTCTCCCCATTTCCTGTCTTTTTACTTCTTAGAATCCATCACCTACATTGAAATCCACTCACCTGATCTCTTTGTTGTTCCATCTCCAGGCTGAACATTTTCTCTGACTGTCTACCATGTCTGGACTACTCGCTGTCCTCCTCCCTTCATCCTGGCCTCCATGGATTCCTTCAAATCCCAACTAAAAACAATCTCACTTTTCCCAATCCCTCTTACTTTTTCTACTGCCTTCTTTTGGAGATTATTTTTGTTAATTTGTTCTGTATATAACTTATTTGACCTAGTTGTTTCTAAGTTGTTTCCCCCATTAGAATGTGAATTCCTTGAGGTCAAGAACCATCTTTCAGTTTTTCTTTGTAACCAGTGCTTAGCACAGTGTCTTGTACATAATGGATGCTTGTTTCATAAATGTTTCTTAACTAAAGATTAATATTATTATTATTATTATTACATTTCCTTTGACCCTCTCATCAACTCTACAAGTATTATTATTCCCATTTTGCAAATACTGAAGCAGTCACCTAGAGATTAATTGACTTCCACAGAATCACACAACCAGGAGCAGGCAGAAAAGTAAATATGAGAGGGTCAATAGCATTAGAGGTTCCTTGAATCTCTAAAATTAGGATACCATGACTCAAACTCACACCTATAGTTTCTAGTCAAATAGTTCTTTCTTTTTTTTCTAGGTCTTTTTTTTTTTGCAAGGCAAAGGGGGTTAAGTGGCTTGCCCAAGGCCACACAGCTAGGCAATTATTAAGTGTCTGAGACCAGATTTGAACCCAGGTACTCCTGACTCCAGGGCTGGTGCTTTTTCCACTGTGCCACCTATCTGCCCCTGAATAGTTCTTTCAATGACAATCCATAGTCTTATGCTCAAAACCACCTTATATTTTTATTATACCAAAATTATTTCCATTTCACTGATAAGAAAGAAGAGAATGACTCAAGTATTAGTAGCAGTAGAAGAATACAAATCATGTCCCCTTCCTGTGAAGTTTATAAAAAATAAAAATACCCATCATTGCAGTAAATGATACAGAGCATGGTGCCATCTTAGAGAGGCATTATGCTGGTCCCATTAATCTGTGAATGTCTCAAAGGCAGACATTATTTTTACCCTTCTATGTAGGTGCTTAGCATAAAAGCAAAGTGCTTGGCATATAAAAATAAAATTAAAATTAAAAAATTAATAAATACTTATTGACATTACTTGATCCAGTGGAAAGCACACTGACTTGAGAATCATGGCATCATCTATTTAGAAATGATATAGATTTTAGAGGCCATCCCTTGCAACCTCTTCATTTTATACTTCAAGATAATGAGACCATACTTGAACTCATATCCTCCAACTCCAGTGCCAATGGACTATTCATTACTGCACTGTGTCCCTACAGAGGCAGGGTAGTAATGGGGCAACCCACATCCTAAATTCTGTATGCTATGGCTAGCTATATGAACTTTGAACTTTTACTTTGCCTTTAGACTTTGGTTACCTTACATTGCAACGTGAGGGGGTGGACCTCCAAGTTTCCTTCTGGACAGACCATTCTAACCCTTCTCCAGAGTCGCTCTGAGCCAAGTTCATCACTGGGAATTTTATTACCCTCCAGAAGGTTGATGTAAAAGCCAGTTCCCGACATCCAGTATCCCAAGACCTGGCAGTAACTTTTCCTGAGTTATTGAGATCAAGATTCCCTAACCCACCCATGTGTAAACAAACGGTAATCCCCAGCCTGTAAGGCTCAACTTGCCTGAAAAAAAAAAGTCCCATCCTTATGTGAATCATACAGATGTCTTCTTTCTTGACTAGTCTGGCAGGTGGGGGGAGTTTCAACTTTGGAGGGCAAGTCTCAACTGAAAGCACCTCGTTTTTGCTGAGTTGGCTGAATCTAGCCCCTCTTCCCCTCCAATCTTTACCTCTCTTCTCCCCCACCTTTATCTCCCCCTCCTAACTCCTTTGTTGATCTGTTATTATAGAATCCTGTAACAATTTCAGTATGTCCCCTGCACAACTACCAGAGGCAAGCTATTTTGGGAGACTTGTGGTCAGCTCCAAGCCATAACTCAGACAGGATTCCCACAAACACACACAACATCCCATCACAACCTCCAGGCCCAATCCAAACAGTGCATATTTTATTACTGCATGTGTTTGGGTCTCTTTACCCACTCCCCCTCAAAAATATATATTAAAAAAAGAGGTGTCCTTTGCCATGACCTAAGCTGAAAGGATCAAAAATATATATATAACTGCTTCCTCTGGCCACCGCTCTCCATCTCCTCCTCCCACCTCCTCCAACGAACGCATTTTGTCTTTGTAACAGTACCCAGATCTCCTTAAATATTGGGAAGGTCATTTATTTCCTAGCTGATAGATTCCCTTATCCAGAGCTTATACCAGCTCAAACATCAATTTACAAAGCCTAGCTTTCTAGCCCTCAAGATTGAATGCTTCGGTACCGTAGCCAAACGAAAACTCTAAATGGTAGAAGAGGCAGTTAGATTTCTCTTCTGCCCAGCTGACAGTGGGTTTACAGTTTATAATCTGGCCTTTGTAAAAGCATTTGTCAGCCTGTATATTTCATTTTAAACACGACCACCCACAGGGACGGACAACCAGGAAGCATTTGTTCATTTGCACCAAGAGCTGATGGGTGGGTTGGCTGCCAAATCACAAGAATTTAGTCACAAAGGGGAATTTTTTTGGCATTATCTCCCTCGCATCTCGCCGGCAAGAGGGCCAGTGTTTATACCAAGCAATTCCTGAATGCTAAATTTGGAAATTCTATGTATTCTCCTAATCCTCCAGGCCTAACCAGGGCCGTCCGGGTCTCACGGGGAAGCCAAGCTGCTTTATTGGTGCTCTGCAAGGCCTCTGATTTAACTGCCCAGCTCGACAAGGGGAGACATGAACACTTGAGATGGGGTCAGACGGCTGGCAGGTCAGGGAGGGGAGGAGAGAAGAGTGAATAAACCGAGGTCCAACCCAAACTGTCAGAAACAAATCTGGCCTCCGAAAGAGGCAGCATTCCTCGGCTAAGTCTCCAGGATTCCATTTGTAAGTGACTATGTGCAAACATATACAACATGGCTCCCTCCAACTTGGCTTGACCTGGTCTCTACAAAGGTAGGGGACAAGAAACTAAGACTCAGGGGTAGGAGGACAATCTGGGGGCAGAATTTAATTGACAAGGAATCTTGGAGACCTCAGGAGAAAGAATGTAATAGAAATAATGTTTTATCTCAGTTGCATGAGGGAGGTTTAAGGAGGAAAGGGCACAGTTTCAAGTAAATGATAGGAAAGATGAAGTTAGTGATGGTTCAGTTAAAAAGACATCCCTCCCCCTACCACACTCACAAAGCAACTACCTGAAAAGACTAGAAAAGATTGGAATTTGGCTTCCTGCCTTGCTGCTGTTGTTGCAACATTTCATCACATTACAGGCCATTCCAGATGAAAATACTTTCTCTTGCCATGCCCTGCTTCTGCCCATTCTCCCGGTCCTCCCACCTCGGGTGGTCTCAACTCTGCACAATCTCACAGGGCCCTCCAGGAAAATAAAGGAGGGCTGGGTGAAGTGGAAGTCATTCTGCTAAACCAAGGTCCACCTTAAGACCTCCTCCTAAGAGACTCTCACATATACTGTAACTGGACTGCTTGACCTGGAAGAGAAGTAACGGGAAAGTGAAATAGAGCCACCCAATGAGTCAAGAGATCTGGATTGTAATTCCCAGTCCATTACTTGCTAGCTGGGAGACCTTTAACAAATCACTTAAATCACTTAACCTTTCTCAGCCCCATCTGGCTCTGGAGGGTAGAAAAAGAGGGGTCTCTGATTTAGAGAAGGGAGGGAATCTCAAAGTCATCTAGTCTGACCCTCTCCTTTTGCAGTTGAGCAAACTGAGGATAAGTGATCTCTTCCAGATGACACATCAGCTACAAGATTGGAGCCTCAAGTCCCATGACTCAAAATATATCATTTTTCATTGTGCCATATTGTCTCCCTGAAATATCTCAAAGAAAAGGGTTAGACTTAGTTCATCTCTTCAGGTACCTCCAGTTCCAAAGTTTATGATTCTGCCTACCATCTCCCCTTTTTTTCTGTTCAAGCCTCCTTCCCTCAGTTATATGTGTGCTACTCTTCAAGTGTTTAATGACTTGAAATAGGAGTTTCAGTCTTCCTCCCAGAGCTCTGCCTCACTTCAATTCAATTCAGTTCACTTGCAAATCAAAACATTACCCTCCTGAAATCATTAGTCCTCTTCAAAAAGGAAGGATAAACAACAACACTCCTCCTTCACTCTCTTTTTCCCAATAGGACAATGGTTCCTAAGCCTGCAAGGCAAATTCCTATCATCCCAGGAAAACTATGCAGGCTCCATAGGCCACCTAAGCCAGAACAAGGTGGAAAAGTCCAAGTTCCCCCATAGACTCTGGATAGAAGCCTGCTGTTTCCCATAGGGATGCCTATTCTTTCCTTATAAGATTTCTAAGCCCTTCATTCAACGGCCTAGAGCAAGAGTTCTGAATCTGAGACCTAGATTTCAAGGGAGCTTGTGATAAGGGATGGGAAAAAAAAAATTATAGCTTTACCTTCATCAATCTCTAACTGAAATTTAACAATTTTTGCAATAATTAAAAAAAAGCATTATTCTGAGGTGTTCTGGGGCGGGGGGAGCACCAGATTGTCAAAGGGTTCCAGAGAATAATAAAGGTTAAAAATGTTTTTTCCTTAATCTATGCTGGCAACTCCCATAGGATGAAGCTCCCTCCATCAGTGTATATTATTAACTCTACAGAGTTAACTTGTGGCACAGAGGACACATCTTTGGGTCTGAAGTCAGGAAGATCCGAGTCCAAAATCAAACCTTAGAAACTTACTAATTGTGTGATGTTGGGCATCTCAATTAACCCCAGTTTCCTCAACTATAAAATGGAAAAAGTAATATCTAATTATACATCTATATGTGTGCAATCACATGTGATATTACATATAATATCTAATATATACATCGAATAACATATACACATGCATAGACATATATACATAAATACACACATGCACTTCTACCAGGATTGTTGTGAAGATCAAATGAGATGATTGTTTTTAGCATAATGCCTAGAACACAGTAAAGGTTATACAAATGCTTATTCCCTTCCCCCTCCTCTGTACTATAATTTCTAGTCTTAGATAGCTGCCAGAAAGGAAAGCAAAACAAATGAGAGATCCTTCTTTAGTATATACAAAGCAAAAATCAGCCAAACAGACTTAGGAACGGGCTTGTGTTGGGAAGGACAATATTTTCATCCAAATATTTAGCAAAATTCTTCACTGCAGGTCTCCACTGCCTTGGTATGATATGGAGGGGACTCTCAGTTCTTGAAGCCTGTACCCACAGAAAGCATAGACTGACAAATACTCCCCAAAACAGAAAGTTGTGATCCAGTGACTACATATTTATTGTCCTAATGTGTGTCCAATAAATATTTATTTTTCCAATGAGTGAATTAAACTACAAGTTCCTTAAAGACAGAGAATATGTCTTACACTTATTAGAAATATATATATTTTCACATATATATGTATGTATCTCATAAGAACACGGTTATTTTAGACTATCTCCAGGTTTTGAATAGGACTTTTCTGTAGGAAGGGATTGTGGTTTTTGTCTCTTTTTGTATCTTCAGCACTTAGCAGAGTGACTAGTTCATTGTGAGTGCTTCATTAATACTTTTGTCTAACAAATCACTGACTTTGCTCCCCCCAACATTACCTAACACAATGTATACCCCTTGTTTAAAATGCTATTTCTTCTCTTAGTGCAGCCTAAGATCACAATCACTTTTATAGCTTCCAAATAATACTATCCATTCATTAAACCCCCCCTTCACCCTATCTTATTCATAATCATATTCTTTTATGTATATATGTATTTGTTTGTTTTTCCAACCGCATGCAAAGATAGTTTTCAACATGTATCTCTTGATAAGGTTTTGAATTGCATATTTTTTTCCTCCATCTATTCCTTCCCTCCCCTCTCCCCAGGGCAACCAGATGATGCATTGGCCTTGGAATCAGGTGGGCAGGAGTTTGAAACCAGCCTCAGACACTTGCCACTTACTACTTGTGTGACCTTGGGCAAGTTACTTAACCCTGATTACCTTGCATCCAGGGCCATCTCCAGTCATACTGAATCACTAGACTTGTCCTACTGGTCACTAGAACCAGATGGCTCTGGAGGAGAAAGTGAGGCTGTTGACATAGCACAGCATCCTCTCACTCCAGTTCAGTTCACATGTTTGTCATGGCATCACCTCCCAGATGTCATGATCTTCTTCAAGAATGAAGGACAAACAGGGGCGGCTAAGTGGTGCAGTGGATAAAGCACCAACCCTGGAGTCAGGAGTACCCAGGTTCAAATCCGGTCTCAGACACTTAATAATGACCTAGCTGTGTGGCCTTGGGCAAGCCACTTAACTCCATTTGCCTTGCAAAAAAAAAAAAAACCTTAAAAAAAAAAGAATGAAGGACAAACATCCTCCTTCTCTCCTCAATAGTGAGTAATCCGTTAATATAGGTTTCACATGTATAACTATGTTAAACATATTTCCATATTAAACATGTTGCAAAAGAAGAATCAAAACAAAAGGAAAAAACATGAAGGGGGGAAAAGAGCATGAAACAAATTGTAAAAACTGAAAATAGTATGTTTGGATCTGTATTCCGACTCCATAATTCCTTCTCTAGCTGTAGATACTACTTTACATCACAAGTCCCTTAGAATTGTTTTTGATCATTGTGCTGTTGAGAAGAGCAAATCCATCATAATTTATCATCACACAATATAGCTACTAATGTGTACAATATTCTTCTAGTTCTGCTCACTTCACTCAGCTTCAGCTTATGCAAGTCTTTCCAGGATTTTCTGAAGTTCAGCCTCTCATGATTTCTCACAGAAGAATAGCATTCCTTCTTATTTATATACCTCAATTTATTCAGCCATTTTCCAATTAATAGGCATCTCCTCAATTTCTGATTCTTAGCCACTACAAAAAGAGCTGCTATATTTTTGTACAAGTGGAATTTTATTTCCCCTATGTTATGATTTCTTCAAGACACAGACCTCGTAGTGGTGTTGCTGAAATAAAGGATATGCAGTTTTATTGCCCTTTGGGCATAGTTCCAAATTGCTCTCTAGAAAGATTGGAAGAATTCACAACTCCACCAACAGTGTATTAGTGTCCCAGTTTTCCTACATCCCCTCCAACACTGATCATTTCCCTTCTTTGTTATATTGGTAAATCTGATTGATTTGAATCAGTAATCCCTAATAATTTTCAAACTGCTGTTGGTCATATATCAATTTGCTAAGAGTTAAGTTTCAGGTATAAAATCTGCTAAAAAAAATTGAAGCTTTGGTTGCTAATTTATCTATTTGCTACGTGTCCAACTGTCTGGAGATGTATTTCTCTTTTGTTTTTCTTTCAGTCCCACTGCCACTTGATACATTAAGATACTATGAGGTAGCACACTGTAGAAGGGGTGGTCATGTAAATGGTCCTGAAATTGGATTACTGGATTGGAATCTCAGATCTGGTATTTCCCACTGGATTTCGGATAAGCCACTTTTCTAGACCTTGATTTCCTTCTTCTATAAAATAAAAAGCTGGACTAATAGCTTCTTAAATACCTTCTGGGTCAACTAGATCTGTGACCTTTTCTGAATCTTCTATAAAATAAGGAATTTGAACTGAATGACCTCTAAGGTCAATTTCATGCCTACATCCTATAACCCTATTATATCCCAGGAGTGACAGGAATTTTATACAAATTCAGTCCTAATGAGACTATTGATTCTTAAATATGAAACGTTTAATAAACAATAAGTCAGGTGCAAGAATAATCATAAATTCTTCTCAATGGAAGACAAAAGCAGAGCCAATCATAAAAATTTATTCAATCAAAGGCAAGGGAAGGAATTGGAAAAAATATAATATTTTATACTGTATTATATATAATATTTATATATAAATATACATTTATATACATTTATATTATATAAATTATATGAATATTATATAATTATATAAATATTATATAATACATCATAATATGCATATAATCCTGGCACATACTCTCTCACCAATGTGCCACTATTACATGGAAAGAGGCAGTAAAGGGTGGATACTTAGAGAAATATAGCAAGGAACTCATAAATAGATAAACCCATGTTCTCAGGACAGCTCATGCCTCCTTTTAGCTGAACTTTTATATCTTTCATCTCTTTAGGGAATAGTTTGCACCATGGATTACTTTCTGGGTAAGACCACATCTTTACTATTTGTCCCTCTTCTGGTTCTCACAGTTCCCCTTCTGGAAAAAAGCTTCCTCTCTCCTAGTCTTGGATTATTGAAAGAGGGCCAAGGTCTTTCAACACAAAGCTACCCTTAGGAGGCTACTGAGAAAGTGTTACACTCTTTTCACAGCATATATCATCATAGTTAAGAACAGTTACAAAGTCTCTCTCCTTCTGGTAAAAGCTTCCTCTCCCCTTTTCTTTGGCTACTAAAAGAGAGCCAAGATCTTTTAACACAAAGCTACCCTTAGTAGAGCTTACTGAGAAAGTGTTACACTCTTTTAACAACATATATCATTATAACTCCAAACACCTGCTGTCTATTTTTTCCCTTTCCTCTCTTTCCTTTCTTTTAAACTATAAAAGACCTTAAAAAGCAATCTAGGCACAACTGAGTTTTCCCCTTTGTAGTATATAATTTCATATTAGAGAGCAGCATATTGAAATCACTTTTACCACCCAACAATATTTAGCTCTTCTTCAGTGAACTTATAGCATTGGCTGACCTCATCTAGCATCAGACAGATCTCAGTTTACATATTTTTTCCAACTATTCCACTCACAGCAAAACCATGCCTTTCCTCCAAGCATCCATCCATCTTCTAGCCAGCTGTCTCAGTTCAAAGTAGCTGCTAGCTTGAGATGATAGTTCTAGATGACTTCAGTGATCCTACCTCAAAATTTCATCAAACAGTTCCTTTCAGTATAAATGTCTGAGGATCAGTTTTCTCTAATGTCTTCAAAATGCCTGTGTCTCTTCCCAGCCCTTTGATCTAAGAGACTTTATTTCTTCTCAAATTGATTTGGTCAATGTTCCTTATTCAAGTGTCCTTTTCACCTACTTATTTCATCAGTCACAATGTCCATGCATGTGAGGGCAAACCTTTCACTTTGAATGATAAAAAAGGTACCTTATATTCAACATTTTCTTTTTCCACCACAAAACTGGCTCATCTATCTTCTGATTGGCTATTTGTAGTCTTACAGAACAGAATTGGTACATTGTACCATCTATTCATATACATTTTCCTGGACTGAATAATCTGCCAGCCTCTCTCAAAATTTCTAAATACACACGTCTCCATTTTCTCTTGTAAGACTCAGCGTACACATAATTTCCTGACAGCAAAGTTGGACATTTAATGATATGTGACACTGTTCTGGCCTGGCTTATCCCTAAACACTCCCTCTGAAACATGAATTCTGTTTCTGTCTGTTCTTAATAGCAATGTGTAACATTAGCAGAGTCAAGTGTTCCCTGCTAGTCACAGGAATGCATAGCCTGCTTATATTTCTCTCCTGAACATCCTGTCACCAATGCTGACATTACCCAGGAAGTTACACTTTGTCCCAGAACCCATGAAAATCTATTGCCATCACTGTGTTAGAAAGTTGACAAGGGATTCTTCTGAGTATAGCCAATTTTTTATTGTTTTGCTGTTCCAGATATGACTTTTATTGGGATAGGGAATGATTGATTGAGGGGGAGAAATCCATCTGCCAAAGTAGACATCACCTCCTCACAGTTTTCAGGCTTAGAGAGCTACCAAGAGCACCAAGAAGTAGGTGGTTTGCCCTGGACATGATAGGGATGAAATTTGAACTTGGGTCTTCCTAATACCCAGATAGATTCTCTCACCACTATTTCATGATGTAATCGACAGTTTTAAAGGAGGTTGCCTTCAAGAATAATATTCAGTGTAAATTAAAAGAGCATTGATTTGGAGTCACCTAGCCTGAATTCAAATGGTGGTGTAATTATTTACTACTTGGGAAAATAGTTTTATCATTTGCAAAATGGGGCAGAGCATCAGACTAGATTGGAGGTTCTTAACCTGGGTTGCATGAACTTTGATTTTAAAAATATATATTGGATTTGAAAATGCATGTTTTGATCAGTATATTTTAATACATTTGCATTATAATGCTATGGATTTGATTTATGGATTCAAAAATATAATTTAGAGAAGGGTTCCACAAGCTTTGCCAGACTATTGCCAAAGAGGCCTATACTACAAAAAATAAAATAAAATATAATAAAAAAAGTTGGAAAAAGAATTCTTGGATTAGATATTCTTCCTGATCTAAGTCTATATATTAGGCTGTGTTAAGCCCTGTAAAATGCAAATTCATACATAGATTCTTCTTAGAGCTGAGAAAAGGTATTAGGAGCCATCTCTTTACCTCCATATTTTCTGCTCTTAGCAATTCTCCATTTTCATCCATTCAGTGCGATCAAAGAATGTCAGAGTTGGAAGAGACATTAAAGCTAATCTAGTCTAATCCCTGTGTAATTCTTTGTATAATACAAGTGGTAATGTAGCTATTGTTTAAAGAGACCAAGGCAGCAAGATGTCTCAATGGATAAAGCACTAGACCTGCAATCAAGGAGGCTTGAGTTAAAAATTCAAACTCAGATATTCCCTACATGTGTGACCCTGGACACTTAACATCTATTTGCTTCAGTTTTCTCAAGTAAAATGTAAAATGGAGATAATCACAGCAGGTTACCTTCCAGGGCTGATGTGAAAGTCAAATGAGATAATGTATATTAAGTAATTTTTGAACCTTAAAGTACGAGATGAATGATACCTATCATTATTAATACTATCACTACTAATGCTATGACTAGTACTATTCATTGCTGATACTAGTATTAATACTGTTACTACCTCATATGTCAGGGATCTTGCAAATTCCTGGCACAGTCAATTTCAATGGTAATTATTATTTTAATATAATATTACCAAATAACAATTGTGAATAAAATGCATAAACTATAAATGACATCAATGTCTCATACTGAGGAAGAAAACTTGGAGTTTTTCTTGCAGCTTTTTTCTTAGGTTCAAGCTTCTCTTTTAAGCTACTTTTTGCTTGCAATTTGTCAGTGATCATATTGAGCAGCTATTTGCCTTTTAGTAATCCATAATATAGTTCCTGTACAGAGATGATGGGATTCTAGAATTTGAAATCACTTAGCAAATAGGCTTCTGGAGGGGAACTATGATAGTCAATCAATTCAAGCATTTGAATGTTCTCAAATGTGGGAAGGCATCAATCAGTTAGGAAACTAGAAATGTCTAGCTTTGAATCTTCCAGACTTTGAAGAAAGAGAAGGGGCCAAAGAAGGAAAATGGATAGGAAATGAATAGTCTATTGGAGAAAGAAAAACCAGTCTAGAAAAACCATTTTTTATGGACTTCAACAAGCTACCTAGACCTTAACAGAGTAATTGTGCCCAAAGACAACTACTTAAAAATGATGCTCTCAAAAGGTCCATGCTCAGGTGTGAACACAATCTTCTCAATCAAGTCTGACTGAGGCATCATACATTGGTTTATCTTCTCCTTCATTCTGTACATTACACATCACAGGATGATTCAGTAGAAAGAACTTTGACTTTGAACCTGATGTCTCTTGAGACCCAGACTAACACTCTTTTAATTAATCAATCTATTAAATTCAAATAAATTTGATTCAATCTTGCAACTAACTTATTTAATATTATTTTAGTTAAAACCCTACTGTGTCAGTGAAGAGAGCACTAGTCCTGGAGTCAGGAGGGCCTGAGTTCAAATCCAGTCTCAGACACTTAATAGTCACCTAGTTGTGTGACCTTGGGCAAGTCACTCAACCCCATTGCCTTGACAAAAAAAGAGGCAAAAGAAAATAAAACCCTACTATGTGCCAATTTCTTTTCCAAGAAAATTCCAACTAGGATCATGAAGAATTGGGTATAACTGAAATGACTGAGCAACAACAAAAAATTCCTAGGTGCTGAGAAAACAAAGAACGGAACAGACTTTATTTTGAAAGTTTGAATCCAGCTCTTGGTAGTGACAGCTTATGCTAAAACTACTAGTGACTCCATGAAATTCCATTAGAATGTGAGCTCCTGGAGGGCAGGAATTGGGCTTACCTTTCTTTACATCTGAAGCACATGGTAACCCTTAAAATGCTGGTTGACTTACTGACCTTATGTGACACTGTATGAACTTAAAAATATCCATTTTCTCTGGTTTTCAGTCTCTAGAGTTGCAAAGTAAAAGGACAGCACTAGATCTTTCTCTATGGTTTCTTCTACCTCAAAGTCCCATAATCCTGATTTTGCAATCATAGATTACATCCTTTTGCTATACACATCACTTTGTTAACTCACACTGAGCTAACAGTTCATTGAAACCCCCATCTGCAAACCCTACCCAAAATAACCATGTTTGAGGACTGGTTTCTAACCAAGATGATCCTAAGTTAAGGCAAACACTCTTCATTCATCCACTCATCCAAAAATCCATTTGAAAGCAATTATTAAGCCCAGGGGAGTCATAAAAATAACTAAGAAATGATTATCCATCATATACAAAGATTATGTTTGTCTTTCACTCTTGAAGAAGACCGTGACAACAGGGAGGTGATGTCTAGACAAGCTCATGAATTGGATTTGAGTCAGGGGGTACTGTGCTAAGTTACCAACATCACTTTTCCCTTCAGAGTTATCTAGATCAGGGACCAGATATGAATCAGGACTAAAGGAGATGGCCCTGGATGTGAGGCAATCAAGGTTAGGTGACTTGCCCAAGACCATATAGCTAGTGTCAAGGGTCTGACTTTGGATTCAAACTCTCCTCCTCCTGACTCCAAGGCCTCTGCTCTATTCACTGGGCCTCCTATCTACCCTATATACAAAGATAAGATCAAAACAGGTGCATGATTTAATCACATACTAGCTATGTGATACCATGAGTCAATTAGAAGAACAAGGTATCATTTGTCTTCAGTTCTATGAAGAGAAGGCAAATTGAGAGAGAGAGAGAACATTATGAAATGCAAAATGGATAATTTTGATTACATTAAATTAAAGTTTTTGCACAAACAAAACCAAAACACCAAGATAAGAGGGAAAGCAGAAAGCTGGGAAACAATTTTTACAGCCAGTGTTTCTGATAAAGGCCTCTTTTCTAAAATATATAGAGAACCAGTCAAATTTATAAGAATACAAGTCATTCCCCAATTGAGAAATGGTGAAAGTCTATAAACAAACAGTTTTCAGGTGAAATTAAAATGATCTACAATCATATAAAAATGTTCTAAGTTGCTATTAATTAGAGAAATGCAAATTAAAATAACTCTTATATAACACCTCACATCTAACAGGTTGACTAATATGATAGAAAAGGGAAATGTTGGCAGCGATGGGGGAAAACTGGAACATTGATGCACTGTTGGTGGAATTATGAATTGAGTAATTTGGCACTATGTCCAAAGGTCAATAAAATTATATATACCCTTTGATCCAGTAATAACACTATTAGTTATATCACAAAGAGATCACAAAAAAAGGGATAAACATAAGTAAAAGAATATTCATAACAACTCTTTATGTAGTGACAAAGAATTGGAAATTGAGGGTATGCCCATCAATTGGGGAATGACTGAACAAGTTGTGGTATATGAATAATTTTGGATATTATTGTTCTATTAGAAATCATAAGCAAGCAGATTTCAGAAAAACTTGGGAAGACTTACATGAATTGATGCTGAGTAAAGTGAGCAGAACCAGGAGAACACTGGATATATACATTAACAGTAACATTGTGTGATGATCAACTATGATAGACATCTTTGCAGCAATACAGTGATCAAAAACAATTCCAAAAGACTTGTGATAGAAAATGCTATCCATATCCAGAGGGAAAAACCTCTGGGATCTGAATACAGATCAAAGCATACTATTTTTACCTTTTTAAATTTGCTTTTGGCTTTTTCCTTCATGTAGTTTTTCCTTTTTGTTCTGATTCTTCTTTCACAACTTGACTAATCTGTAAATATGTGTGGCATGTTTGTACATGAATAACATATCAAATTACTTGCTGTCCCAGGATGGGTGGAGGGAAGGGTAGAAGGAAGAAAGTTTAGAAAAATGAATGTTAAAAATTATCTTTGGGGAGGCTAGGTGGCGTAGTGGATAAAGCACCAGCCTTGGAGTCAGGAGTACCTGGGTTCAAATCTGATCTCAGACACTTAATAATTACCTAGCTGTGTGGCCTTGGGTAAGCCACTTAACCCCACTTGCCTTGCAAAAACCTAAAAAAAATTATCTTTATATATAACTGAAAAATAAATAATATAATAACAATAAAAAAGTAACTTTAAAAAGTCATAATTATAAATCACAGGATGTCATGATTTTATTCAATGCTTTGTTTTACAAATGTAAACTCTGATATCTATGGGAGGACTTATCCAAGATCACATGAAAATAATAAATAGTACAATCACAATTTAAACCTAAGGTCTGTGTTCTTCCCACCATACCTCTATAACAAGGCAGCAATAAGAGGGCAGTTAGGTTTCCCAATAGGTAGAATAATAGACCTGGAGTAAGACCTGAGTTCAAATCTGAACTTAAGACTTATTAAAGCTATGTGACCCTTGTAAAGTCACTTAATTCCTATTTTCCTCAGTTTCCTCATCTGTAAAATGGGGAAAGTAACAGCACCTACTTTCCAAGATTCGAATGAGATAATTTTGGCACATTGCAAGCACTATGTAAATGTTGATTATTATTATAGCAAACCTTGACCTCAAAGAGAAACTATTATATTAAACTTCCTCTCCTTTTTTTCCTTCAGTACTGTGAACTCCTTATAGTTCTCACTTAGCAAAGTGTCTGACATACAATGGGTAATTAATAAATATTTGTTGACTGATGGTGTGACTGGAAATTTTTGGTCTTTATTCTGCTCTCTGCTCTTATTTCATCATGACTTTCACATGCCTGTTTGGCATTTGATATTGGCAAATATTTTAGATCTGGTTATATGAACCGATCTTGACCCATTGTCTGTCCTGACTTCAGTATCTTCTTAAAGCTCTAATCTTGGCAAGCTACTGACTTACCCTGTGGGACCTGAGCACAAGCCTTTCCGTGACATCATTCCCTATTCTCACACTTCATTCTTCAAAGGATTTGTCTTCATCACCTGTATCTTGGTATGGAGAACTGCCAAGAGCCCTGGTGACCAAGAAAAGAATATGCCAATGCCAACTCTTGGATTCATAAGCAAATTCATGATTGTTTTTGATAATGAAGGCCTCATGAGATATGTAATTAGAGGGAAGAAGAGAACCCACATGGGAAAATTAATGTCATAAGGGCTGCCACAAGAGCTTTGTAAAGAAATGCCTTCCATATGTAATCAGTGATGAAGAACCCGGAATGGTAGCTATAATACCCCTGTGGGAATGGCACCAAATTATTCTCAGACCCTCCCTCAGGAAACAGCTTCCAGGAAGTAGAGAGTTAGAGGGCTGGACATCAGTCATCATGGCTTGGTTGGTTAAGGTAATTCAAGGGCAGACAATGAGTAAACCAGTGATGGCTTGGGCCTGGAATGTCTATTACTAAACAGAAAAGGAGTGGCCAGAAGTAAATGAAAATGATGACAATGTTGGCCATCTACAGAGATGAAATGAAAATGGTGATCACTCTTTTAGTTTTATGGCCACCACCTTTAATAATTAAATGCTAAAATCAGAGGGGTATAGAAAGTTACAATTGACAGAGATACCAGAGTTCAAGCTCAATCTATGTAGGAGAGGAAGCAAATAAAGTTGAAAGGTATCTGACCTTGAATTCAAGAGGACCTAAATTTCAATTCTCATTACAGGTCATTATCTCACTACATGACCTTGAGCAAACTGCTTATCTGTCAAATGATGATAACAATCCTTGTTTTATTGATGGGATCAAGTTGTTATTAGGGGGAAAAGTGCTTTGTAAATCTTAAGACTCTAGTTAAACATGAATTAATATTATTTCACACAGTAATCAATTAAGGCCTAAAATGTTACTGAGGAAACTGATAAGGAATTAGGAAGTATGTGATTTATCCCAGATGACTAAGAGTTAATGATAGAACCTGACCTAGAACTCACTCTCCCAAGTCTAAAATCAGGATTTTCCCCACTAGTTTCTCTTAAATATTTTGTAAGATGAAGCAGTTTAGAAAAGAAGGCCTTGGATTCAGAAAGGCTTCGGTTTTGGTCTTTCTTCTGACATACAAACCAACCAGTGCTTAGCACAATGACTGACACATAGTAGGTGCTTTATATATTCTGAATGACTATACAGGAATCTCCTTTCAAGGACAAGTCATTTTAGTTTTTCATGATGCAGACAATTCTCTGAAATTGGAAGTTACAAGGGAATCATTAAAATGGAAATTATTACCACAATGGGAGCTTCCCAGCACTGATGAAAATGAAATCATAGGGTTGGCTGAAAGGAAAAAGAACAGGCAAGACAACTGAAGTGAGGGGAGATTAAGTGACTTATGGACTAGACTTTCAGAAAAATCAGGATAAGGCATCTGTGGGCTTTAGAGAAGGAATAAAAACTGCTCCCACTATATATATAGTATCCTCACTGGAACACCTGAGACCTGACTCATCAGTCATTACACAATACAAAATAAGTTCCTATGTGGCATACACCATGGAAAATGGCGTTCCAAAGTAGCATCCCTGACAGGAATGAAATTTCTCTCTATATATATTAGTTTTTGAAGAAGTAAATTAGCTTTTTTCAATAAGAAAGCATTAAAATATATTTACAGAAAGGTATGATAAAAATGATGCCCTCTTTACTCTCTTTTGCCATCTCTCCATTCTTATCCTAAGTTCATGAGCGTACACCCCCTCAGACACACACCCACACACAGCCATAAACATATACAAACGTACACACATACACAACATACGCGCACACACACACACACACCCTCAAAATCACACAATTCCATAACAGGAGGGGACTTCACTGGCCATCTAATTCAATCCATACCTATAAAAGAATCCTCTCTATTGTTCTATAAGAAATGATGAGCAGGATGATTTCAGAAAACTGGGAAAAGCTTACATGAACTGTTGCAAAGTGAAGTGAGGACTAGGAGAGCTTTATACACAGTAACAGCAACTCTGAACAATGATTAACCATGAGCGACTTAACCTTCTCAGCAATACAATGAATGACCCGAGACAATTCCAAAGGACTCATGATGGAAAATTCTTTCCACATTCAGAGGAAAGATCTGATCTAGTATGAGGGCAGATGGAAGCTTAATTTTTTAAAATTTTCTTGATTTTGTATTGTCTGGGAATTCTTTCACAAGAGGATTATGGACTTTTGTTTTGCATGATAGAATTTGTATAGCCTTCATCAAATTACCATCTCAGAGAAGAGGAGAAGAAAGAAGGAGGGAGAGAATTTGGAATCCAAAATTAAATTAAAAAAATTCTAAAATGGGAGTGATGATCAACCTTAATGGACTTGCTTTTACCAAACAGGGCAACAATCAGGCACAATTTGGGGATATCTGTGACAGAGAATGACATCCATATCCTGAGAAAGAGTTGTGGAATTTGAACAAAGACCAAAGATTATTACATTTAATTTGAAAAGATATCTTATTATGTAATTCTTCTGCATTTCATACTTTATGTTTCTTCCTTAAGGATATGATTTCTTTCTCATCACATTCAAATTAGATCAATGCATACCATGGAAACAATGTAAAGACTAACAAATTACCTTCTGTGAGGGGGGGTGGCAGGAGGGAAGCAAGATTGGGGGAAATTATAAAATTCAAAATAAAATATTTCTAAAAATAAATGCCTAAATTGTTTTTACATGCAATTAGGAAAAATAAAATATTATTTTAAAATTTTTAAATAAATTTAAAATTTATTCCACAATACATTTGAGAAACGGTAATCCAGCCTTAAAATGATAATCTCCTGAAAAGGAGAATATCCTTTTCAGCTTTGGGCTAACCCTTATGATTAGTGTTTTTCTGACATCAAGTGTAGATTTCTGTCATTGAACTTCCATTCATTGCTTCTGACTCCTCCTAGTAGCACCAAACAGAATAAATCTAATCTTTCTTTTACTTGACATGAATTAAATATTTAAAAACCAACCACCTTGTATGATCTCCTCTCCTCTCCCTTCCTTTCCTTTGTTTCTTCACCTTGGACACAGCCAACTTATCATTGTACAATATTGGCTTAAGTCTACTGGGCCCCAGTTGCATTGCATTCTCCAAAGTCTTCCTGAAAACATGGATCCTAGAACTGACCAATTAACTATTATCTTCTTATTCCAGAGATAATCTTTTTTTTACACGAATATCTCATTACCTCATTCCCAGTCATGATGATATGCTATAACATTGTTCTGTTGGCCACTTCCTACCTTATGGTTTATTCCTGCTATGTTTTTGTTACTTCCAGCCCTGTATTCTTTCTACCTAGTCTCACCATAACCTGAGTCTAACAAGTGTTCTTAAAACCCAGAATGCCAACTGAACTGGAGGTCCTCTAAGGCTTCCAGCACTATATCTTGTGGTCCTATGATCTTCACTAGATATCTTGTCCTGATAATCCCTATCTCACAGCAAATTTGACTGCATAAATGCAGTAAACATAAATACTGGGACTAAACAAATGATCTGAGATTTCATTTGAATAAAAAGAGGTTACCATAAGGGACAAAATGACCTTGAGGGGTAGAAGTTTGATTCCACTCAGCTGAGATTCCTCTTTATAATCAAAATCCTGTGAACTTTATAGTGCTCCTGCATTGGACCTTGACATAACTAGAAATTCAGATGGAAGTTCAGGGTAATGAAAATTCATTCAAGTGAGAGTCAGAATAAATAGATTCATGCCCTAGACAAGTTACATGCTACTTGTGTGACCTTGGACAAATGACCTGATATCTCTGGACTTCCTCCTTTGCAAAAGAGGGGATTGTGATATCCTGTGACAAATACTTCATAGGGTTGTTAGGGGAAGGAAGAAAGGAACAAGTTTTTATTAAACATCTACTCTGTGCTGGATGCTATACTAGGTGCTTCACAATGAATTATTCACTTATCACAATGAATCCTTATGTTAACTTTGTGAAGTAGGTACTAATATTGTTGTTTAATCATTTTTCAGTGGTTTCTGACTTTTAAGGACCCCATTTGTGGTTTTCTTGAAACAGAAACTGAATTGAAAGAAAATTGTCATTTCTTTCTCTAGTTTATTTTACAGATAAGAAAACCAAGGCAAGTAGAGTGAAATGACTTGCCTAGGATCCAACAACTAGGAAACATCTGAGACCAAATTTGAACTCAGGAAGGGTAGACTTTCTAAGTCCAGACCCAGTGCTCTGTCCACTGTACCAATTATTTTATAGTTGAGGAAATTGAGGCAGGCAGCTGTAAAGTGATTTGCCTGGTAACACAGTTAGACTATGTCTGAATCTGGTTTTGGACCTCAGATCTTCCTGACTCTTAAGTGCAGCTCTCTATTTTACTGACTGTTGGAGAGTTCAAATGATATAGTATGCTTTACAAAGCATTTTAAATTCTATGTAAATGTTCATTTTTATTCAACTTAGATACTGTGAACTTTAACTTTAAAAGCTTTCTTTTTGCTCTAAGTTTTTATGGTTCAGTGACTCTTAGAAGATCCAGGAAACGTGGACAAATTGAATTGACCTGTACAATGGGAAGGGAATTTGTAGAATGATTGAAACTTAGGAATCACTCCACATTGGTTTTCCCAAATGACTAATCATACAAGAACACAGAACAAAAGCTTTCTCCCCTTCATCATTTTAGCATTCAAAATGACTATGATATTAATCTTCACCTTATGAATTCCATTGCCTGACACTCAACATTTATTTATTATTTGTAAGGCATATATGTCATCTTGGATTAAAACTGTAAATACTCTACTTATCCAAGGCAGAGTACATCTTCCTTTTGTTTAAATTCTAAGCTGTGATGTTTTACACAAGTTAGCTTCCTTTCCAAGTGGAAAGGTCTTAAAGATCACCCTGTTTGCAGGCTAATTTAAGGAAACTTATACCATATGTGTGGGCCGGCTCCATTGAGAGCTTGAAGCCATTAATATAGTAGATGGGTTTCAACTAACTACAGTTTTTGAGGCAAAACTCACCTGAACCAGAAAACAAGTCTCGGTTCCCAGATGGGAAACATTTTGGGTGGGAAGGTGGTAGACAAGGGAAAGGCAGACATTTCTCTTTGGCACCCCTGAATGCTAGAATTGATGAATTGATGAAAATAACTTCCAGAGAGTCACCGAATTCCAGAATCTTAGAGTTAGAATGGATCTAAAAGTTGCTCATCTCCATCTAGTCCAGTTGCAAGAATTTCCTACCTAATGTTCCTTGCAGATGATCATTCAACCGCTGCTTAAATACCTCCAATAAGAGCAGCTAAGTAATGCAATAGATAGAGCATCAGTCCTGGAATCCAGAAGAACTGATTCAAATTTGGCCTCAGACACACTTACTAACTGTGTGACCTTGAGAAGGTCACTTAACTCTGACTGCCTCATGTCCAGGACCATCTCCAGTCAATCATACTGATTGATATCTGGGCACTGGACCCAGATGAGTCTGGAGGAGAAAGTGAGGCTGGTGACTTAGCATAGCCCCCCTCACTCCAATCCATGTGCTTGTCATGGTATCACCTCCCTAAATGACATGGTCTTCTTTGAGAACAAAGGGGAAGCTACAACAAGAGCAAAGAGTACCAAGACTGGATGTTTCCTACCTAATAAGGGAGCCTACAAGAGAGTTATAGGACAACTCTAATCATTATTAGTCTCATCTAGGCCAAACCATAGATTGAGAGTTAAATGGGACAATTAGGGGTTATTTGATGCTATCTCTTATTTTACAAAAGAGAAAATTAGATATGGGAAATGGTTTGCCCCAAATCACACAGATGGTGCAAAACTCAACTGGGATTTCAATCCCAGTCCTCCAATTTCCAAATCAATCATTCCATGCCATATATCTTGACTCTGGTGAATTGAAATCTGTCTGAGGATGCCTATTAACCCTAGTATTTAACCTGATCGAGGGATCACATGATCCATATGATACCTCTTCAAATTCTTGAAGCCAAGAATCTCTTTCCATTCCCAACATCCTCTCTAGTCTTTTCCTTTTTAAGTTAAACATCTTCAGTTGTTGCAATCTGTCATTTTATGGCAAAGTTTCCTCTGAATTCTCCCTTAAAGGCTGTCTCCCATTGACTTACACATTGTCTCTTCATCTTCTCCCACATTACTTCTCTCTTCACAGTTTACTGAGTGCAGGAACACTAAGTCTTGGATGGTCTCAAGCAGAAGAGTTATTCTTAGAGGCTCTTTGAATTAACATGACCCAATCCTGCATCAATTTGGATTGCTTGTTCCATCTTTGGGAACATGGGAAAGTGTATAGAGCACTGGGCTTGAAATCAGAAAGATTCATCTTCATGAGTTCAAATTCAACCTCAGACACACTTACTAGCTGGGCAAATCACTTAACTATATTTAACTTAATTTCTTTATCTGAAAAATGAGCTAGAGAAATAAAGAACAAATCACTCTAGTACCTATGGAATAAAACCCCAAATGGGGTCATGAAGACTCATACATGACTGAAAAACAACTAAGCAACAGCAACAACAAGCAGCAAAATGTTCTCTCTTGTTCTCTTGAGTTTGCATGTCCTACTCTAGGGTTAGTGGTTTTGGTCATTGGCCTTGTGCCGTGTTAGGTGATTTAGGTTGTTTCTATTCCAAAAATCCTATAATTGTGAGACTTCACAAAGGAGGCTGAGCTTTAGCTGGGTATCCAAGATTGGAGATGATTTAGAATGGGGAAGGAATAGCTCATTCCATGCTTCAGAGATCAATGTTCCTGACCTTTCCTGTTTCTTCTCTTTTTAGTATCCCATTCATTCCAGCCACATTAGCTCAAAGAGAAAGTCCATTTCTATATTATGTGCTTAGTAGCATTTAATGCATTCTAGGAACTCCATAAACATAAAAATCAACTCACACATTCTTTTTTCCCTCACCAATGTCTCCTTCCTGCCTTGGGATTTCACAACATTCTTGAATTATCCTCCTGTGGGAAGCTGGGCCAAGTTATTGTCTCATTGGTCTTTCTGGAATTTCTGTGATAGCAACCCTTAGTTTGAGAAGTCACCTGATAAATTGCTAAAATTGCATTCAAGAAGATCTGGGCTCAAATCTCACCTTGATATTAGTTTTATGACCCTGGACAAGTCACCTAATCTCTTTGTTCTCTTAGACAATTATCTAAATCTAGATATAGTCTAAATGAGCAGCTAGGTGATATAGTGCTCCTCTCTGGCTTTGGAGTGAGAATTTTTTTCAATTCTCTTGACTTGGGAAAATCCAGAGCAAGTTCCAAGAATAGAAGCCACCTGAAATAGACACCTGCAGTTGGATAAAATTTGGGAAATGTGAAAAAAATGACATGATGTTTGCCCTTGTGCTCAAATCCATTGGATATGCTTGAATCTGATCTCATTGATGATGCAAAGGAAACTGGAGGCTGCTGGAGGAGAACTGGAATGGGGAGGAATCAAGGCTACATTACTGACCAACAAATTACATGAATCTCAGGCACAGTACCGAAAGAGCTAGCATACACTAGAGAGATCATCTAGTATGTTCTCCCTCATTTTATAGAGGAGGGAACTGAGACCCTAAGAGGGGAAGTAACATGCTCAAGACCACACATCTAGCAGTAGTATAGAGAGTGCTGGACTGTAGTCAGAAAGACTGAGGCATAGAATTTGAGTCTTGCTCAGTATTAGCCAGTATTTGTAAGAAACAAGACTTGAACTCCCATCTCGCTAGTGGGGACTGCTATCTATCTACAACATCATATTGTCTATTTATGCTATATAAATATGAGTTATTATAGTTCAGCAATTTAGCTTGCATTTCTTAAGGATGACTATAGGTCAGGCACTGTCCTGGGTGCTGACAATATGAAGAAAAGACAATAACAAGAAGTTTTTCTTCTGCTGGAGGACACTATAGGGATACAGAATAATACACACCAAAAACAAATGCCAGGAAGGAGAGAAAGCAATGAAAACTGGAAGGGGACATCAGGATAGCAGAGTATCATTATAATCATTATCACTTACCATTACAATGAACATATAATTTCTAGCCCTACAGATGAGACAATATATATACATAAAGAATTTTGTAGCTGAGAATGCTGTAGAAATGTAACTATTGATATTAATGATGATGATGATGATGATGATGATGATGAATCCTGGATCTGCTACTAATATCTTATATGACCTTTGGAAAACCTCACCACTCTGTCAGTAAGCATTTATTAAGTGTTTACAAGTATGAGGCACACTGTGCTAAGAATACAAAGAAAGGATTCCCCCATCCATACCTCCCTCTAAACAATCTTTACTCTCAATAATTTTATAAGACAACTTATAAATATCTAAATTCATTCAAGATAGATACCAAATAAAAGAAGGTTTTTTTTTTAGTTTTTGCAAGGCAGTGGGGTTCAGTGACTTGCCCAAGGTTACACAGCTAGGTAATTATTATGTATCTGAGACCAGATTTGAACTCAGGTCTTCCTGTCTCCAGGGCAGGTGCTCTATCCACTGTACCACCTAGCTGTCCCCTGGAAGAAGATATTCACAAAAGAGGAAGACATTAGTAGCTGAGAAGCTCAGCAAAGGCCTGCAACATAAGATTGATTCTTAATAGGTGGAGATGACACTTAGGCAAAGGCCTAAGTGAGGGCATGTTGTGGTTAAGGAAGTCCAAGTGAACTGTGAGCTGAATTGTAGAACACATGATTGGGGGTAAGGCATGAGAAGACAGGAAAGTAGGATTAGGTCAGGTCATAAAGAGCTTCAAAGGCCAAACAAAGACTTTACATTTGATCCCTGAGGAAATAAGGGACCAACAGAGTTCCTTGAGCAGAAGAATGATAGGATTTTATTTAGTAAAATTGGCAGCTGGATGGAGGAAGGCATGAATTGGGGAGAAGCTTGAGGCAGAGAGACAAGTTAGAAGACAATTGCAGTAGTTCAAACAAGAGGGGGAAAAGGCATAAATTGACGATGTCAATGCAGGAGAGAAAAAGATAACACAGAAGCAAAAATGTTGTGAAGAGAGAAAAGGCAAGACTTAGTAATGACTTGGATGAAAGGGATTAGTAGTCAAGGATGACATCAAGGTTTCAAGCCTGAGGGACTGGGAGGATGGTGGTCACTCTGCCAGTGTCAAGAAAATTCAGAAAGAATAAGAGTTTGGGGAAAGAGATAAAAAATTCCATTTGGATAGGTTGAATTTGAGGAGAATTCTGGACATCCAATTTGAAATGTTCAAAATGCATGTGGGTATTTAGGAGGAGCTCAGGAGGAGATCAGAGATGGATATAAAGACCTAAAAAATCTGTTAATTGTACCCATGGCATCTGATGATATAATCAAATGAGAGGGTATAAAGTGAAAAAAGAAAGAGACCTGAAAAGAAACATAAATAGAGACTGCAGGAATATTTAATGGTTATGATACAGCTTCAGTTATATAAGTGAGAAAACAGCATTAGAGGATACATTATCCAGAAGACCAAAGAGGTCAACACTGCCAACAGCTACAGAGAAATTGAAGAGAATGAAGACTGAGAAAAAATTGGGATCATTGATAACTAGAGAAAGAAGTTTCAGTTGAATGAATTCATACTCTCTATTGCAGAAATATCAAAAAATAAAAATCATTTTTTGTCATATTTCTGGGTCTCAGTTTCTTCATTTGTAAAATGAAGGGATAGGATAGTTGCTCCCCAAGTTTCTTTCAGTTGTAATATCCTATATCCCAGGGGCCCTTTAATATTCTAATTCAAATCCTGACTTCTAAGGACAAACTTACAGAACAAATCATTTCCACATCCATTTTATTGGCTTAAGTGAAGTAAGAATGAAAAGATGTCAAGTTAAAACTGGAATGAATACAGAAATCATTTCTGTAAAGGCCTTGCCAGGAATCTGGCTCTTTTCATGATTATGTTATCACTACACAATATGTCAGCAAACCCTTGTAAAAACCTGATAAAAAATAAAGACCCCACTTTATCACTTCTCTTACCTCATTAGGAATGATAGTGAATCTAATCTGAATTGGGTTTAAAGTAGACAAAAGAGTGTGACAAAGTACAGTGAGAGGGGGTGGAGCCAAGATGGCAGATTAGAGGCAGCAACCCAGCTGAACTCTCCCAGCATTCCCTTCCAACTTTAAAATAATGCCTCAAGTCAAACTTTGAGTGGTAGAGCCAACAAAAGGTCAGAGTGAGACATTTTTCCAGTCTAAGAAAATTTAGGAGGTCGGCAGATGTTTGTGACAGCAGAGTGGAGGACTCTCCAGAAGAGCAGTGGGCCTTGGAGGTGGCAGCAGCAGCAGCAACACTTGCAGGAATTCTTAGCCTAGAGATGGTAAGGGGATCAGACAACTGATCAGAAAGCAAGACACCCTTTGCTGGCACTGGGAATAACTGATTCTAATCGATAGCTGGCTATAAGCAATTCTGGGTCACAATTCAGGTGGAGAAGAATGATTGGTGTTGATCATAAGGGAGCAGGGGTAATGTTTGAACCTCACTATAGTCAGAATTAGTTCAAAGAGGGAGAGAGGAGAGAGAGAGAGAGAGAGAGAGAGAGAGAGAGAGAGAGAGAGAGAGAGAGAGAGAGAGAGAGAGAGAGACTTGGGCATAGAAATTTATCTTACCCAATAGGAAGAAGGAAAGAAAAGGGAAAGGGGGGATTGGGGGCAGTGGTTCGAAGCAAGACAGAATTTTGAGGAGAGACAGGATAAAGAGAGAAATCTAAATAGAGGGAATGTACACTTAAGGATCATGACTTTGAATGTGAATGGGATAAGTTAACCCATAGAATGGAAGCAGTTAGCGGAATGGAATGAAAACAAGAATTCAACAAAATGTTATGTACAAATGATACACATGGGACAGAATAACTTACACAAAGTAGAAATGAAAGACTGAAGCAGAGTATCTTATGCTTTAAGTGATATGAAGAGAGCAGGATGGCAACCATGATCTCAAAGACAAAACAAAATTACAACTAATTGAAAGATCTGATCAGGGAAATTATATTTTTCTAAAAGGTAGCAGGGAGAATAAAAAAATATCAAATAGTTTACAGTAGTAAGTTTCCTCTTATAAAAGCCTCATTTCTCAAATATATAGGGAACTGAATCAAATTTATAAAAAATAAGACTTATTCCCCAATTGGTAAATGGTCAGTGGATATGAACAGGCACTTTTTAAAAGAAGAAGACTCTATAATCACATAAAATGCTCTGAATCACTGATTGGAAAAAAAGGAAATTAAAACAACTCTGAGGTATCATCTCACACCTTTCAGAAATTATAAATGCTGGGGAAGATGAGAGAACATAAGTTAACTTCTCCAACCATTCTAGAGAACAATCTGGAATAATGTCTAAAGGATTTTAAAACTGCACATATACTTTGATCCTGAAATATTACTAGGTTTGTATCCCAAGGAGATCAAAAACAAAAAGGGAAAGGATCTATATGTACAAAAATATTTATGGAAGCTCTTTTTATTGTGGCAGAGAATTGGAAATTGAGGGGATGTTCATCAACTGAGGAATGACTAAACAAGTTGTCATATAATTGTGCTATAAAATGAAAAAAAAAAAAACCTGACATAACCTCTATGAACTGATGCAAAGTGAAGTGAGAAGAACTGGGACATCATTGTGCAGAGTAACTGCAATATTGTAATGATGATCAAGTATGAAAGACTTGGCCACTCTGATTAATACAATGACCCAAGAAGTTTCCAAAAGACTCATGATGAAAAAATGTGGCAAATGGAAGTATCATTTTCCCAATTTTTTTCATTTTTTCTTGCTTTTTTGCAATATAGTTAGTATGGAAAGATTTTGCATGCACATGTATAATTGATATCATATTGCTTGTCTTCTCTGTGAGAGGGAGGGAGAGTTTGAAATTCAAAGTTTAATAAGAAAAGAATGTTAAAAATAAATAATACTTTATTACAAAATACAGTGTAAGACATAAAGGAAGGCTTTTAGAGTTCTCTTTTTCCACTTGGTTCTGCACTGTAACACATAAAACATTCAAGCCTAAATTACTTAGTCAACTTACTTCTTTTCCCTTGGTCTCAACATCTTCAAAAATAAATTACTGGGGTCTTGGAATCTTGATCATAGTAAGGTGTGAGTGGTAAATAATTTTCCCAAAGCTGAAACAGTCTGTTCTCATCCTGTTCAATTCACCTCCTTGTTTATTTGCCTTGCAAGGTCAACATACATATATGTGTGTGTGTATATATATATATATATATATATATATATATATATATATATATATATGTATGTATGTATTATATATATGTATTATATATGTATTATATATATATATATATATATATATATAGAGAGAGAGAGAGAGAGAGAGAGCGAGAGAGCATCTCTTTTATATTTATCCCCCCAACTCCTTTGTAGACCCTTTGACATAAATAGATGCAATTTCTAGATTTGCTTCACTTTTGATGCTGTGTACAATAGCTAGGAGACTGAAAAGTGGAACATTCATTAATTCACAGAGAAGATGGGAAAAATAGGTATGGAGAGAGGAAGACTTTAGTTTTTATCCTGCCTCAGACTAAGTGACACTGAGCAAGTCATTTACCCCTCACCCTAAGTCTCCTCATCTCTAACAAAGACACAATAAGGGAGCCAAATGTACATGGTTATGTTAAGGATCAAATGAGGTAATACGCATGTAAAATGCTTTGGAAATGTAAATGCTGGAACTGTTGGTGATAAAGTTATTGTCGCTGTTGCTGGTGTGGTTGATGGAGTTGTTAAAGATTTCGTTCTTGCTGTTGTTCTCGCTGTTGCCTTTGCTGCTACCGCTGGAGACATTGTTGTTACCATTGTTGTTGGTGTTATTGCTGCCGCTACCGCCATGGACGTTGTTGCTGTTGTTTGGTTGCCGCTGTAGTTGCTGCTACTGGTGGCGGTGGTCGTGGTGGTGGTGTTGCTGCTTTGCTGCTGTTGATGATGTCGATGTGGACAATATGGTCCCTAGGTATTAGAAGTGAAAAGTAAGGGAATTTCCTCACTACCCAAAATACTTAGTAAAATGTAAACTCCTCGGTGAGGAGTGAAATTTTGTCTTCTTGTTCACATACTTCAGTGTGAATAAAATTAGAGATAGAATTCCCTTCAAACCCAGAAAGGCGCTTAGAGATCATTTTGTCAAGTGACTCATTTTATGAATGAGAAAATTGAAGCCCAAAGGGAGAAAGTAACATGTATCTATACACAAATAAACACACACACATATAGTTTTTGGAAACAAATTCAAATGGAAAAGGGAGAGAATGCTGGGAGGATTAATAGGGCAAAGGAGTGGGGTGATGAAGACATGTTTGCCTGTCAAGGGGTCATGTTGTTCTCAAAACCACATCCTGTTTTCCAGATCAAGAATGTGCTGAGACTGTGGGCAGATCCGATGGATCAAGGGTTCTCCAAGAATAGCCCTTAGATGCTACATCTCTACCCCTTCTACATTACAATAGAAAACTTTTTCTCCACACTATGACTCCTGATTGTCCAAACCACACGATAAATATGTGATGGATTCCTTAGGAACTCCAATCAAGTACTACTTATGGGGAATCACACTAACTCTCCCATTAATAGCCTTTCCTCCATTCATGTCTGCTCCATACTCCTAGTCAACTCCATAACCATTAGTCTAGCAAGCCAGATTTTTTCCTGAAACACTGACTAACTGAATATAATTTAGGACAGTTTATATTTTTCCTTTTCCATTCCCAAAGTATTTTTTAAAAATTTGTAAAATATTCATTGCAAATAGCAATATTAATTTCAAATAAAATGTTATTAAACTTACAAATTTGAAATAAAAACTTCTCAAGGAATTATGGACTTCTGTTACAGAGCGGGGGAAAACCAAAAGCTAGGGAAGTTCCCAACTTTATGATAGCAGAATGTGATGAGAATTTTGGGGGCTACTAGAAAAAGGATGTTAGTTGGTATTAGCATAAATAAACTTCCATTTATGTGTAATATTTTCTCTTACACAAGAGGTATTTCAGTGAGATTAACAGATTCAAATGCTTTTGAATCCAGGTAAGAATGTGATCATAGTTATTCAGGTACATCCCAACTCATCCAACTACATTCCTGAAGTCAGGAAATCTATCATTGATACCCTTTCCCTCCACTTTCAGAAGACATAACTTAGTATGATTTTCCCTTTCATCTCACAAGTTTTAGAAGTTCTGCACCTCTATGATCTGGAAAATCTGCATAAAAGTTTTGGCCCTCCCTTCATACCAGAGAAGAAAGTTGAATTTTTTCTTTTTCTTTTATGGGGTGTTTATAGTACCTTAAGAGATAAAATGTGTTGAATCATATATTATGTATATATATATATATATATGTATAAAATATAGCCTATTTATGCATTTCTGAGTTTCTAAATTATTTCTGTGTCATTTGCTGGCCTTTGCATGTTGTCTGAAACTTCCACAAAACTCCCCCAAAATTCTGATTCAATTTCTTATGCTGACCTGTGATATATCAAAGCCACAATGATGAAAGTCATAATGTGGAAGGATTACTGTATAGGAGAAAGAGCTCTGGATTTGGATTTGAATGCAAAGAATTAGAATTCAAATCCCTTCTCTGATGATGAAAGACTGAGTAGCAAAAAGTGTATTGGATTTTTTGGCAAAGGATGTGGGTTCCAATCTCAGGTTCAGGCTGTAACTTTGGGCAAATCAATTAATCTCTCAGTCTCAGATTCATCACCTATTTTAAAAAATGGCTAAAATTATTTCTAAGGTCCCTTCCAGCTCTATGTCCAGGAACTAAATTAGTTTTCTATTGGAATTCAGTTTCCTTCCTTATCAAATGAGTGGTAGCTAAGTTCATCAAGACACCTCCTAAGTATCTTCCAACTCTAGAGTCCTAGCTTCAACCTGGGTGGCCACCCCCTACCCAGCTAAAAAGAGTACTTAAAAATTTACAGCAGTGTCACCTACAAAACTGAAAGGGCAAACTTCAGAATCAAGTCTTAACCCTTTATGGGGCCAGGTTAGAGAAAAGATGGAAGGAATTAGTCATCAAGACCCATCCATCCAAGGCAGTCTCACCAGACAAGTCATCTTTCTGTGAAACTTGAAAAGTCTGTCTTCCCTGTTGCCTTTCAATCTTAGATGTCCCCTCCATCATGCCCTCTCTATGACCTTGGTCCTAGAATCTCTCTTCTTATCAAAACCTAACTCTAGAAAACACCCCAATGGGATATTAATTGGTTGTAGTACCAAGTACTGGAAACAATGAATGTGACCACACAGCGTGGGGTCTGGAATTTGGACAATGGCTTTATGGTTGAAGGAGAAAACTTTATGGTGATATTTAGGCATCTATAAGCCACATTTGGGAAGGCAAGATAAAGCTTCAGCATGATAGTTAAAGAGAAACCTTGTTCACCACTCCCAAGGGTAACTTGCAGCAAAGGAAGTCAGGGCTAGAGGAGTATCAGAGGGCCATGTTACCCTACTGCTAACCAATTGGGTTGTGCTTGGAGTCAATACCTGAGTTGAGCCTATTCCAACCATGAGGGAATCTCAACTTGTGGGACCAAGCCTTTTATTAACTTTAGTCTTCTCCTCTCTAAAATGGGAATAATAATACTATATCACCTATTTTAAAGGGTAATTGTGAAGAAAAAACCAGTTTAAACTCAAAATGCAATAGAAATAAAAGGGTTTTTTGGTGGTTTTTTTGTATATTCAGAGTCCTCTTACATTGCCAGTCAAATGTTGTCATTGTTATTTTTGTTAATCCTTCTTTTTCAAAAAGGACCAATGACAAAGCTAGAATAATGTCCTAAAGAAAAGAATGCCTTGACTTGCTTGAGAATTGGATTTAAGTGAGGCAGAATTATACTGTCATTAACCTCTCTCTCTGTCTCTCTCTCTCTCTCTCTCTCTCTCTCTCTCTCTCTCATAACTGGCAATGGACCATAGTAGACATTTAATAAATACTGGTTTATTAAATGACTGAACCAAAGTACCCTGGCATAGAGAAAAGACCACTGGACTTGAAATTCAAGGAACTGAGTTTAAATCCCGACTCTGCCACTTGTCTCCTGTGATGTTCCTTCTCTGGAGCTGTTTCCTTATCAGAAAGAGCAGAAATGTAATAATAAAAGCATTACTTGTGGTATAGAGTTATTATAAGTAGCAGCTGCTATAAGAGAGGATCTGAGTCTACGTTTTAACTTTGTGACTTTGTAGGGAAGATAGTTTACTGCTCTATACTTCAGTTTCTTCATTTATAAAATGAGAAAATTGAACTAGATTAGTACTTCTTTACATTTTGGGCAACATAGACCCCTTTGGCTCTCTGGTTAAGCCTATGGACTCAGGATAATTTTTTTAATGCACAAAATAAAACTTGTATATTTACCTCGATAACCCAATTTTGACATAGAGCTATTGAGGTATTTTTAATGTTCATAGACCCCAGTTTAAAAACTTCTGTACTGCCCTTGTACCTCTATATGCTATGTTTCTAAAGTAATTTGTATAAAATGCTTTGCACACCCTAAAATGTGATATAAATGTCAACTGTTGTTATTTATGCCACCCCTGTGTAATAAGCAGTAAGTTAGTACCAGGCTCCCCCAGTGTTTCCATACCAGCTTGGAGGACAACTGCTGTTAACTAATCCATGCTGAGGTGTTAACTGATAGCCTCTCACCCCTGCAGCCCTGCAGGTCTGGGCACCCCCACCCTGTCCATCACATACACACAGATCCCTCTTGTGATGAAGTGGAGAAGTTTAGGCTTGACATGGGAGCTCTGAAAGGTCACTGACCCCTGATGTAGAAGGAGCATCGCTGAGGGGCCATGATAAGGGATTTGGGGAATTGTGAGAAATAAGAACAGGGCTTCAGCATGACATCAGAGGAAGAGCATGGGAATTTGAATCAGGAGACTTGGATCCAAATGCTAGATCACTTGTGACCATTGGCAAGTCACTTACCCCTAAGCCTCAGTTTCCTCATCTGTTAGTAAGCATTTTTGTTGTTATTCAGTTTGTTAGGAAATATTTATCCTATTATGGACCAGTAAACATTTTTCCAACGACGGGCCAGACAGCATACAAGAAAAGGCAAAAAACAGGTTTTGTTTTTTTAAGATCTCACAGTTTAATGGGAGAGACAACACGCAAGTAAATATATACAAACAAGACAAAAACAAGAGAAACTGGAGCGAATCAATACAGGGAAGTCACTAATATTAAAAGGATTATTAACAGCTACTCATAGAAGGTGGGATTTAGCTGAGGCTTAAAGAAAATGGGAAGGTGAAAGGGAGAAGGAAGGGAATTCCAGGCACAGGAAACATGCTCAAAAGTCTGGAAAAATGTTCAGTCTGGAGGTGAAAGGTCTTGTGTAAGGAGACCACTGTCACTGGACATGGACGGCAAAAAGGTGTAAGAAGAATGGAAAAGTCTTTAAAAGTATAGAAGATCTATAAAACTATTGCTGATGATATTTACCTTAGCTATTTCAAAAGTAGGTAGCTCTATCAATATTGAGTACGGACTTTACGACATCTGTATTCTAGGATCAACCAATAAACGTTTGAAGGGGCTCCCCATCAGGTTGACTTATGAAGAGTGGATTTTTCAGCCATGGTAACTCTTTAAAGTTTTATAAAATTGTGAAGGATATGATCACAGTGATAAACCTAGAATTAATAACTTCAAATGAATTAGTTAATTAATTAATTTGGTGATAATTAACACCAAATATACCAGGATTGTTGGGAAGAAAATTCTCCATAAACCTAATAATTCTATAGATATGGGAATGAATCTTATTTCATAACCACACACACACACACACACACACACAGAGGGATTTACATAACAACTAATGTAGTTTGAATTTTACTCAATAGCAAGTGGGGAGCCATTAAGGATTTTCAGTTTGAGGAGAGATGCATGATGGAAATTCCCACATATCTACCGAATCATGGTGGTATTAAAACATACACAAAGAGTATTAGAGCATCTGTATCCTTGTATATGTGTTTATAATATGCCTTCTTATGCATGTAACGTAAAATATACACATGTTCATTTGTACTACACATGTATACATTCTATATAAATATAAAATGTGATATATGCAGCAGCCTTATGTGTGGAAAATGCATGTACACTTTCAATGTGATAATTAATATGTAATTGTAGACATGCTATAGAAGGGCAATGATATGTATATATGTGAACATATTTGGTACTTGTGGCACAGTGCACATGCATAGCCATAAAATTGTACAGTGCAGAAATGCATATTGTTCCCATGAAAACATTGAACATATACTGCACATGACTGTGTAAAGATACATGACCTATATACTTCATGGATGTATGATTATGCACATTTACATGTTTGTCATATTTCTCCTGCTGAGAATCATTTCCAGAGACAATTCTTGGTTTTCAGGGATTATCATAATTTTTATTTCATTTTACAAAGGCTTCTCCAAATTGTTTAAATACAATGAAAAAGGCATTATGATCTCACCCCCCCCAAAACCCCCAATTTTCTGTTAGTGTAGGCCAGCCCTGTGAGCAAGACCTGCATTCCAAAGGTAATAGCTTGAATACCTTGAGTCCAGAAGGTGAGTAGAGCTCACTGGGTAATGCATTTGGGATTAAGTTTAAATGGGTCCTAATTACTAATAATAAGTCTGTGCCTGATACGGAGATATCAACTGACTAACCAAAGAATTGAGGGATGTGTTGTCTTGTGTATGATGAGATGAACTGGGGGAAGAAGATATCTTAAAAAATACAAGGACAAAAAAGGAGAAATAGAGAATGGGAATTTAGCAAGCCTCTGCTATCTATGCCATTTTAATTTCATTATGCTCTCCCTCTGAGAACGAGACCCAACTGGGCTCAACTTTTCCTTTCACAATTTTCCCCTCATAGCCCCCTTAAAAAAAGAAAAAAGAAAGAAAAAAGAAGGACAATCTTTGGACCAAATTCATTTTTACACACTGGATGAGTGTGAGCCTCAAACAGAGTCTGTTTAGACAGCCTGGTTTGGTGGGTGGTCAAACAAGAACAGAGTGGCAGAGTTTAGAGAAGGTCCCGGCATAAATGAACTGTTGAAGGCCATTTGGAAGCCTCAATGAAATCACAACATATAAAATATGAAAAGGAGCCTCTTTTTCTTTGAGGGGAGGGAGGAGGGGAAAAGGAAGAGAAAGGAAAGGAATTTGAGAAAACTACAATGAGGGAGGGAGAGAAGGAAGGTTCGTAAAAGCTTATATTCACCAACTCAACTTTTGCCCCTCTAAACACACATGTACACCATAAAATGTGTCCCCCCTCAACATTTTTGTAGATTTAAATAGTTTTTCTGCATCAAATCCAAGAAACAGACAGGTATTTTCTGGTTCCCTGTTATGTGTAAAGTTAATATTTGACCATTTACGCTTCACTGAGGATTATTTCTGGGGGCTAAAAAAATTCATGTTTCCTAGTTGGTGGGCTATGCCCTATGGGAGGTCCCTCAGTCCCTACCCTACCCCCACCTTAGACTAAAGGTTAACCTTCTCAGACCTCCCTCCAGGCTGCCCAGGCTTCCCTGAGAATGACTTCAAAAAGGAGACTTATTTGCCTACTACCTATGCTCATTGTCTAGTTTGGACACAAAGGCTTTTCGAGTGAACTAGACATTTTTAAGCTCAACAACCACATAAATAAGTTCACCTATTCAACATGTCAGGTTGAGCAAAGGTAAATTTTTCTCTCCTTTCTGTGTCTCTCATCTCTTTTTTTCTTTTTTCTCCTCCTCCTCCTCCTCCTTCCTCTCTCTCTCTCTCTCTCTCTCTCTCTCTCTCTCTCTCCTCTCTCTCTCTCTCTCTCTCTCTCTCTCTCTCTCTCTCTCTCTCTCTCTCTCTCTCTCTCTCTCTCTCTCTCTCTCTTCCCCCTCCCTCTTCCACCAATCTCCCCCAGTTCTCATCACCCACTCCCCCATTTCCTTCTTTCCCTTCTCCTTTTAACCTCCCTCCTTGATATGCCATTAAACACTGAGCAGAATTGCATCTTCAACAGAGGTAGTAGGAGGGAACTATATCCATGTGCAATGTCCTCTCCCCAGATTATTGGATGGCAATCAATGGCAGAAGCACATGGCCAAGGTAGATATGTGAGGTCCTGAGTAGTAGCAATCATAACACTGATAGATTTCCTACAGAAGCTCAAGGCAGAGACAGACGTTTGTATGCCTACTTGGCTTGAGAAAGCATTCACGATGTTTATGAATGCCAAACTCCTAAGGAAAAGACTTGAATTTCCTTATCAGTCTCATCCCACAATCTAATTGGAAAAGAGAGATGCATTTTTTTTTAGGAATTAGGAGCCACATCATGGGTAACCTTAAGAGTTCTCAAGTTCAAGAGTTCAAGGTTCAAGCCCAAAGAAAGAAGGGGCTTTCCTGATACAGAGTGCTCTTTGGGAAAAGGAAAGAATTGTCTGCCTAGTTCCTGCCCAACATCCTACTTAAAGAATAAAGACAGTAGATTATTCAAATAATTCAATCCAATGGGAAGAGACTTACTTTTTTGGTAGCACCTAAAGTATGTTTATCTTCCATGGGAAGAAATAAAAATTATCCAGTGATATTCAGATTCTTGGGAGAGCCATGTGGGAAATAATTCATTAGAACATCCAGGGATAATCCAGATAGCATCTCTATGTTCAATTCTTTTTTTTTTGGGGGGGGGGGGTAGAGGTTGGTGGTCTATCTGAGCATCCTCTACATTTTCTGAATCTCTTTGGAAACTCCTTTGTATATTTTGCATCTTATCAATTTCACATGAAGTAAATAATAAAATCTGTATAGTACTCAAAATTGTACTTTGATCACATGCTGAAGACACTTTAAGACTACCTTTGGAGAAATTTAGATGTAAATAAAGCAATACATTTAAAGGGAGACTTTCCTAGAACAACTCTAGGTGAGGACAATGAGCTGAAGAAAAGTAAGAGATTCCCTGAGGCTATATCCCAGAATTCAAATGAACCCAGTGATTAGTTATTTTTTTCCCCTTTGGGTGGGAATTGGATTACAGGTTACAAATGCTAAGTACTGTATCACAGCAATGTTCAGCCTTGGAGAAGACATGAAAAAAAAGTTACTGATTTCTAATGTAGAAATAAGAGATTGTATATGTGGAATGTCATATAGCCTTTGAGATATGGTAACATTACATCATCATATGGTTTTGCTTACCTAATTTTGTTGTTTTAGGTACACCTATACTGGGGGTAGGGTGATGAGAAAGGATACCCAAATTGATAATAATATAAGAGCAAAAGTCATCAATTAAACCAAACTAAGCTAAACTAAATAGTTATGACCCTTCCAGTATAAATCACAGGATTTCTCCATTTTTAATGAAAGAACATCCAGTTAGTCATTCAATAAACATTTATTAAATGTTTACTTTATGAATAACATAGGCCTAAGCAATTTGGGAATACAAAAATAAATAGTATATGGTCCCTATTCCTCAAAGGAGTTTACATTCTAGCAGCAGAGATAGACATGGTTCATGTAATACAAACTAAGTTGTATTAAATGCATAATATGTATTGTTGGATCAGATGAAAAAGTGGTCTCTTCTAGCTGGTCAAGCTCAATCCAAAGGATACAATATTATTTTACAAATTTATTTTAATCTACGAATCCTTTCAGGAATTTCTTTTCTTTAGCTGTGTTATTGGGTGTTGCACCAAGTAGACTTCTCACTCCATCCTGGAATCCGGGAAGAGCTATCAAGTGTGATTGTTGAGACAGTGTTTGAAAAATAATGGGAAATAAGGCAGGGATCACAAGATTGGAGAAGGACAACTGGACTCCCAAAGGGAGGACATCAGTTTGAAAACTATTGACCAGTGACTTTGACTATGATTGCTGGATCCAAAATGGATCCCTAAAGTGATGGCTAGTAAACAGGGAGAAAGAAAAATGGTAAGGATTGTAAAGATTCATTCAGAACAAGTCCTTTGCTTTTTTCAATAGGATTCCTCCATGAATAGATGAGAGGCATGCCATGGAAACCATTTACCTTGGTGTTAGATAAGCTTTTGATAAAGTAGCACATAGTATTCTTATGGAGAATATGGAAAGAAATGGATTGGTCAGTAAGACACTGGGCAGATTCAGAAGTTGTTGGAATAGCTAAATTTGAAGATTGGTTGTTCTTAGTTTAACAATACTATTGTAGCAGTCATGCACGTGGAACACTGCAGCGATCCTGTGCAAGGCCTTCTTGCAGAGGTGATGGTGTACCAGGTCTTGGTCTTGATTTAGAGCCCTGCTTTGCTTCTTCAGGTCTTCCTCTTTTTGGACAGCTCCCTCAAACTCCTTTAAATCCCAAATCCATGATCCAACCCTTTCTTCCATCTCAGGCACTTCTCAGCCTGGGATGGTCACATAACTGGATCTCACCCTCAACCACAAGTGTTCCATTTCCCTAATGAGAAATTTGCCATTCTTCTAACTGACCATAACATTTTATCATTCCATCTTTCCTTATACCTCAAACTTATTAAGACTCTCATTTGCTCTCATCAAGGTTTCCAATTCCTTCATCTTTCAGTATTTCCTTAGGTCAATAATCCAGCTCTGACTTCACTTTTCTTTCTTTCCAATCTTATCCTTGTCATTGGCCATTTTAACTCTAAACTGACCTCTGCTCTTAAACCCTTTGCTTCCTTGTCTTATTCCTACTCATGTCTTACCAAACTCCAATTTTGTATTACTTCCACCATCTGCCTCCTCTGTTCCCTATCATGGGCTGCCAAATGGGGTTGGAGGAAGCCAAACCACAGGACTAACTGAGAACATTATAAATTCACATTATCCAACTTTGATTAGGCCCTTACTGCAGCAAGGAAATCCTTTTATACCTCACTAATTGATTCCCTATCCCATTTCCCACATAAGTTATTCCAAACCTTCTCTTTCCCCCTTCTCAAGCCTCTCACTCCTCCTTTGCCTCATCTCCTAGCTAAAAAGTTTATCTCTCACTCTAACTGAAAAAATGTAGGTCACTCAATGTGAGCTCCTTCTTCCATTCTCTTCATCTGAAAACCTTTTATGTTAACTACTCTTTCCTAACCCTCAGTCTCTAATAATGAGATAAACTTTCTCCTTGATAATCTAAGTCCTCAATGTGGACATTTGATCTTATCCCCTCCCATTTTCTTCAACAGATTGAAATTTCATGCATCTCTTCTCTCAAGTCTTCGATTATTTCCTCTTTCCTCCCTTTTTCTATCAACCAAATTCAAATCTTTAAAAAAATACTAGAAAATAGTCAAGTAATAATCTTTTCTCTCTCCTCCACTTATCAAACTCTTTTTTAAAAAAAGCTGCTAATACTCATGCTTTCACTCAATTCATGACCCATTGATCATATCACAACTGATCCTGCTCCTTCTAAAGTTACTAATAATATCTTAATTTCCAAATCTGATGTACTTTTCTCAATCTGCTCCTTCTAGAGGAGATTTTTGCTGTATTTGATGCTGTAAACCGCCTATCCTCCTGAATACTCTGTCTTCTCTGGGTTTTCATGCCACCATTCATTCCTGGTCTTCCTATATATCTGACCACTCTATTCATCTTCTTTACTTGCTCCCAGTAACTGTGGGTGTTCTCCAAGATTAAAGAAGTCCTGGATCTCTTTCTCTCTGCATTTTCTAATGGTAACTTCATCAAGTCCCAGAAGCTTAACTTATACTCTGTGTAGATGATACCCAGAGCTATATAGCCATGTCCAAGATCAGTCCCATATCACCACTTTCCTATTAGATATTTCAAATTGGATTTCCCAGAGAAATCTAAAACTTATTATTTCCAAAACTGAATTCATTATCCTTCCCTGTTTTGCAAATCTAGCCCTCGACACTTATTGGCTGTGTGAACTGGGCAAATCATTTAACTTTTGTCTGCTTCTAGGCTGGATTAGAAGAAAAAAATAAAATTGGAAAATTTTACAGGAAGTTTCTCTGATAAACATCTCATTTATCAAATATATAGAGAACTGAATCAAATTTATAAGAATACAAATCATTCCTTAATTGATAAATGGTCAAAGGAAATGAATGGACAACTTTCAGAAGAAAAGTCTAAAAAACCTATAGTCATGTAAAATGTCTTAAATTGCTATTGTTTTAGAAAGGCAAATTAAAATAACTGAGATACCATCTTACACTGATCAGATTAATTAATATGACAGAAAAGGGAGATAACAAATGTTAAAAGGGATGTGGGAAAATTGGGATATTACTGCACTGATGGTGGAGTTGTGAATTGATCTGAAGAATAATGTGGAAATACTCCCAAAGCTATGCATACATACTCTTTGACTCAGCATAACACTACCAGGTCTGTGCCTCAAAGAGATTAAATAACAAACAAAAATATTTCTTTTTTTTTCTTTTTTCTTTAAGTTTTTTTTTTTTTTTTGCAAGGCAATGGGGTTAAGTGGCTTGCCCAAGGCCACACAGCTAGGTAATAATTAAATGTCTGAGGCAGGATTTGAACTCAGGTACTCCTGACTCCAGGGCCAGTGCTCTATGCTCTATCCACTGCGTCACCTAGCCACCCCCAAAACAAAAATATTTCTATCAGTTCTCTTTGTGGTGGCAAAGAATTGGAAACTGAACTTCAGTCCCACATCACCAATTGCCAATTAGACATTTCAAACTGGATATTCCAGAAAAATTCTTAAATTTAATATATCTAAAACTGAACTCATTGCCCATCATTTGGGGGGGATAGTTAAACTAGTTATGGCATAGGATTGTAATAGAATATTATTTTGCAATAAGAAATGATAAATAGGATACTTTCAGAGGAAAAAACTGATTGAAATATTTTAAACATGATTGTACAAGTACAACTCTTACCAGATTGCTAACTGCCATGGGGAGAGGAAGAAAAGGGAGGAGGATAGAAAAATGTAGAATTCATAAACTTGCAAAAGGATGAATAGTGAAAATAACCTTTGCATGTAATTGAAAAACTATATAATAATTTTTTTAAAAACCTAGAAAGACTTACATGAACTGATGCAAAATGAAATGAGAACCAGTAGCATATTATACACAGTAACGGCAACAATATTTGATGATCCACTCTGAATGACTTAACTCTTCTCAGTAACACAATGATCTAAGATAATTTCTCAACTTATCAAGAAAAATGCTACCCATGGAGTGGCTAGGTGGCACAGTGGATAAAGCACCAGCCTTGGAGTCAGGAGTACCTGGGTTCAAATCCAGTCTCAGACACTTAATAATTACCTAGCTGTGTGACCTTGGGCAAGCCACTTAACCCCATTTGCCTTGTAAAAATCTAAAAAAACAAAACAAAACAAAGAAAAATGCTACCGACCTCCAAAAAAAATAGAAGTTAAGGAGTCAAGATGCAGATTGAATCATTTCATTTTACTTTCCTTATTTGTCTTGAGTTTTTGTTTTTCGCTTTGGTGTGTTTTCTTTCACAACATAACGAATAAGGAAATACGTTTTGTATGTTAGTCCATGGAAAAATGTACTGAGGACTCGTTTTAAAGTTTAATCTACTTTACTAGCGTTTTAGCCATTATTTTCTTAAGTATAAATAATTACAAATAATAAATCAAGCCCCAATTTGTAGCAATTTTTAAATTTCTGAGGTGTAAATGCTGCTTAAAGTTTGAAAAAAAGTAACTTTCATGAGTAGATGCAAATCAGCTCCAACCCACCCATGTAATTCCATACCTATTTTATGAACCAATAAGAAATGAATGAATAGCAGGGGGGATTACTAGGATTGATTCAAGCAATTGATTTTCTAGCCTGTTTCTAAGCTAATTTAACTTTTTTGTATTATAGGGCAGGCTATTTTCCCTTTCTGGGGTTCAGTTTACTTTTTAAAGATAAAGAAATTGGGATCTGGCTTCAAATCGCAGTGCTACTTCTTACCGGTTGCTTATCCTAAGACAAGTCTTCTAACCTCACTGGGTCTTACCTTCTTCAACTGTAGCTAGGAGAGAGGACCTTAACAGAGATACTTAAAGGATCTTCTCATCTTAAATCATATGATTCTATGACTAGATTTTGTCTAAGGTCCCTTCCAGCTCTGACATTCTGTGATTCTATGAGAAATACCACATTGGATCAGACCCATGGTGCATCCAGGCCAGAATTCTGTCTCTGACTGGCCCCGAGAGACATTCTGTGGGAGGGTATGGCAGTGGCCCTTTCGTACTGCTGACCCCCAAAGGTTAGCTATGTGTACATTTTGGTAGAAATTATATGTGTAAAGTGCTCGGCCTATTTCAAGGAAAGTAGCAATAAATCAAGCTATTCTTATTATGTGAATTTCTTCTGCGGGAAAGAAAAGACCCTCCTCTCTTGAAGCTATTGGACCTTAAAGAAATGGCTTTGCCCTGCTCTTCAGTTTCTTTACCTTAAAATGAGGGGCTTATCCTCCATATTTATTCACCAGAAAAAAACCAGACTTCTAATTATCCAAATTATCCAAATTAATTATCCAAATCAATATTCATCCTCCCCTCCAAAAATAACTAAACTAATATAGTAAATTTTGAGATCAAAGTTGAAATATGATATTCTTTGGCCAGAAGTATTTATTTGTATTTTCCCCAGTACCTAGCACAGAGCTCTGCCTATCATATTCATTTTAATATATATTTCAAAGATGAATTGTGGCATCATTCATCCTCACTCCACAGATGCATAAATTTGATAGATTTCTTTGATAGTTACTGTGCCCCCCTCAAACAAAAACATCTCACTGTAGTTAACTTGGTGATGAGCTTTTCCATACTTAGAATGGTCCTTGGATTATAGCCATGCAGTCCATTATAAGACCCATACTTGAAGCCTTTCCAACTCAGTAGGACCTACCAGAACTTGTATTTGTCCACTGTGACCTTCATGAATTAGGAATCATAAGCAAAGAACTAGACTCTAAGGGTAGTGCCCATAGTTTTGGGCGCAGCTGCTGAACAAATTGTGGTATATGGATAGAATGTAATAATATTGTATTGCAAGAAATGACTCAAGGGGAAAGTCCTGAGCAGTAGGAACTGATGTGATATTTTTGTAGAGTCAGGAAACAGTTTATACAAAGACAGCAAAGGAAAGGAAACAACTTTGAAAACCTGAACATTTCTTTATTTTTAATTTTATTTATTTAAGCAATGGGTTAAGTGACTTGCCCAAGGTCACACAGCTAGGCAAATAGTAAGTGCCTGATGCTAGATTTGAACTCAGGTCCTCCTGACTTCAGGGCTAGTACTTTTATCCACTGCACCACCTAGCTGCTCCCAAAACCTGAACTTCTGATCAATACAATGATAGGTACTTTCTCCAGAGTACCTATGATGAAGCATTTTGTCCAAAGGGCAGAGGTAAATTTTGGGGTATGATCACCATGTGAATCTTGTTTGATGTTCCTTAATTTTTTTTTCAAATTTTTTTTTCAGTAATGGAAAGTTAGAAGGGGAAGAATCATAATTAGTCTTCACCTTCCAAAAAAGAGTGCCTTTGAGAGAATTCTTTTTCTTTTTATTCATAGAAAAGAATTCAGAAGGAAATTCAAACGGTAGGATAGTTTTTAAAGTAACATGTGGAATTTTTATATATGAATTTTTATATGTTTTACAAAAAATTATGTCTTACAAAGGCAAGAAGAAATGGATACAATCACAGTTTCATATGCAATCCTCATTTTGTATTCTACTGTTTATGCAAAAATTTTGTGTATTTAAGTTCAGAATAAATTTTTGAAAAATAAAGAGTTCCCTCTAAGATAATATGTGGCATTGGTGGGGGGCTTTGACTTGAGAAGTAAATAAATATTAGTTGTTACTGATGTCAATAATAGTTGCAAACAGTACCACTGAAGACTATGGCAATGATCACAGTTCCATCAAAGCTGTTGAGTAAAGATTCACAATACATTTTCCTGAATAACAGTAGTAATCATTATAAAAACTGACATTTACAAGATATACAGTGTCTGACACAGTGTTTTTAATAAAGGCTTTTTGATTTCATATATTATTCCTTTTTCTTTTTCACAACTACCCTTTAAGGTTGGTGTTATTACCTCCATTTTTATAGAAGAGGAAATAGGGGCTCAGATAGGTTCATTTGCCTATTTCAGTTGTATCTCAAATGAACTTTGTGTTCTCCCATACTTACCTGGTTACTTCAAGGATGCATGATTTTGTCTATGTGGGTCTTTGTAGATGACACAACTTGGATGGGAATAAGATAATTCAAAGAATGAATTCTCTAGAATCACCAAGTTTCCCAGATGGCTGAGCAACAAATTTTTTTTTGTTTAACTTTGAACAGAAAATATCCTAGAAGGAATTAAATGATTTCTTTACTTCTTTAATAAAGAATACTGAATATACTTTGCTTGATGTTTCGGAGAAATCTTATGAATATTGGTTGTTTTTATAGAGAAATAGAGTCTCTGGGGAGTCACAAGAAAGTACCATGGAGAGACTGGAAATCTGGTCTTCCCCAGACCATTTCTTTCTACCACTACCTGTGAGGGTTTAATAAACAATGTTGTCCTTGGAATCCATTAAGATATATAAAGCAGCTAGATCAGCAACTGAGTTCTAAAGCTGGAGTCAGAAAGATCTGTGTTCAAATGAGACCCCACACACTCACTGACTGTGTGATCCTGGGCAAGTCATTTCTCCTGTCTCAATTTCCTCATCTTCAAAATGGGAATAATATAGTACTAACTTCACAGGGTTGTTGTGAGGTTTATAATGGCTAATACATGATCTATTTGTATAGGTACCATGCACTATTGAGAAAAAGGAATAATCCTTTCTATTTTCATTCACTTTTCTCCAGAGGTCTATAATATCTAGCTTTAATAAAATTCTATTTCTGTCCCCTAACCTCTTTTTTGTTATTTATTTTTTGTTAAATCATCTAGTTCTGAGAGGAGAAAGTTGAGATCTCTCTCTAGAAGAGTTTTATTATTTATTCCCTTAACTCAATTAACCCTTAAGAATTTGGATGCTATTCCATTTGATGAATATATTTGGTATTGATATTATTTGTCTATGGTTCCTAAAATGTGCTCTTTTCTGATCTGTTTTTAATTAGATCTATTTATTCTTTGTCTTTGTCTAGCATGGTAATTGTTAGCCCTGAAGTATGATAGATTCTTCCTCAGTCACTTACCTTTGCACTATGTGTTTCCCTCTGCTTCAAGTGTGTTTCTTTTAAATATCATATTGCAAGATTTTGGTTTTTAACCTCTATTACTGACTTCCATTTTATGGGTGAGTTCATCCTTTTCATATTCACAGCTCTGATTACCATGTGTCTGTTTCCTCTGTCCTGTTTTCCCCTATTTTTCCTTCTCTCTCTCTCTGTGTCTGTCTTTCTCTTTTTCTCTCTCTCTTTCTCTGTGTGTATCTGACTGTCTCTCATTCTTTCTCCAAAGCACTCCTCAAAAGTGTCTTGCATCTGACCACTGTCTCCCGTGTCTAAAAGGAAAAAAAAATATCTTATTCTCTATCTGAGTCTTCACTTTCTTGTCAGGAGATGAGTGATATGTTTCATTAGTCCTATGGAGTTCTGATTGGTATATTAGAATCATTCAATCATTAACTTGTTCACCCATTCTTCAATTTATTGGCATTCCCTCAGATTCCTTTTGTTTGTCACCCAAGGAAACCTATAAATATTTTTGTACATCTTCAGAGTTTGTTTTGCTTATAATTAATCCCTACCTTAACAATTCTCTCTCTAATTATTATTTACCCTTTATCCTTTTTCTCTCCTATTTTCCTGGTGAGTACGATGTATTTCCATAGCCAAGTCTTTGTGTGTATGTGTGTCCATTCTTCTTTTGACCAGTTCAGATGAACTGGTCCCACCACTTTTTTCCCTTGTTTGTGTGGATATCTAGTTATGCAGACTTATCATGTGAAATAATTTTCCCTAGCTTTTCTTTTCCTTCCTCTCCCTGCCTGTATATTGCCCCCACCCCTTTCCCACTCTTTCCTTAGGATCATCAAGATATAACAGAACCCTTCCCAAGTCTTGTCTAATCAGATTCCCTCTATGAATCCTGATGATGGTAAAGTTTAGAGGAGGCACATGTGTCCTCATATTTGAATGTAAGTACATTACCTTTGCCCTTTATCATTCTTCATTCCTGTTTACCTTTTTAATATTTCTTTTCACTCCTATATTCAGACTTTAAAATTTCTACATAGATCTGATCATTTTATCAGGAATGCTTAAAAGTCCTCTTTTTCATTAAAGGTCCATTCCCCCACCCCCTTTAGCATGATATTCAGTTTTGACAGGTAATTCAGGTTTAACTGTAAATCCATATAATTTGTTTTCTGGAAGATTATATTCTAGGTTCTCCTATGCCTTATAATGGTAGTTGCTAAATCATGTGTGATTTTTCCTGTGGCTCCTCAGTACTTGAATTCTTTCTTTCTGAATGCTTTCATATTTTTTCATTGACCTGAAAGCTTTGGATTTTGGTAATGATGTTCCTGGAAATTTTCATTTGTGGGTTGCTCTCAGAATGTGATTGCTGGATTCTTTCTATTTCCATTTTGCTCCCAGTTCCAAAAGATTTGAGCAGTTTCTTTTTATTCTTTCTTGAATTAGAATATCAAGGTTCTTTTTTTGGAGCATGGTGTTTGGATAGCTTAATGATTCTTCTTTTTTTTTTTTCCTTTTTTTAGGGGGAGTTTACAAGGTATATGGGGTTAAGTGACTTGTCCAAGGCCACACAGCTAGGTAATTATTAAGTGTCTGAGCTGGATTTGAACTCAGGTACTCCTGACTCCAGGGCCCAGTGCTCTATCCACTATGCCACCTAGTCATCCCTTAGCCTAATGATTCTTAAAATTGTCATCCCTAATCTGTTTTCCAGGTTAGCTATTTATGCTATGAGATACTTTTCATTTTCTTCCATTTTTTCAGTCTTCTGGCTTTATTTTAATATTTCTTTTTGCCACATGGAGTCATTAGCTAATACTTGATCATTAGAATTTTCAAAGAGTTTGTTACTTGAACAATGTTTTGTATCTCTTATGCCAATTTGTTAATTCCCTTTCTAATTCTTTCTTCCACAGCTTTCTTTTCCAGTATGTTCCTTAAGCACGCTCATTTCACTTATAAAAACAATTATTACTTATATAAACATGAAATAAAGAACTGATAAATATAGAAGTATATATAGTATGTTTTTACATACACACACATTTTTGTCTAATTGTAGCCATCTCTAGGATAGGGAGGGGGGAAGGGAAGAGGAAAAGAAAGAAAAAAAAGAAAAAATTATATGACAACTTTATTGTATATTTAAAAGGAATAGAAAGTTGTACATAATAAAATTGCAATTTCATGTGCAATCATCCTCCTATGTTATAGAAATGTTTGTTTTATTACATAAATAAAAAAAAATTAACAAACATTTTAAAAGTAAATTTATCTTCTTTTTCATTTTTTCAATGTTTCTATTTGAGTTTATGCCCAAGCTTTATTTGTTTTGCTTTGTTTGGAAGGTTATAGACATTTTGAAGTCATTCTCATCTGTGTGTGTGTGTGTTTGTGTGTGTGTGTGTGTGTGTGTGTGTGTGTGTGTGTGTGTCTTGAGTGTCCATCCCTACAAGATAATAGTTCTTTAGGTTGGGATTCTTCCTTTGCTCCTTCTTTCAAACTAACTTTGGATTTTATTACAATTCTAGAGGGAAGGTCTAGGCTGGTCCTGTTGCCAATTTTCCTTAGGATAATGATGTGTTATATCAGAACCTTAGGGACCTGCCTCAGAGTTCTCAAATTGGTCTGTTTCCAGCACAAAGTTTATTTGCTATCCTGCTGATCTAAGCTCTGCAAGACCCTGACTTGAGAGAGTCCTGACGGAGCAAGAGTAGATGCATCTGGACC